>NW_008588969.1:5298-65152 GCF_000691845.1 Merops nubicus
AACTTGAGGTCTTGCATTTGCATGCACTTCTTCAACTACAAAACTTTCATTATGAGCAAGACTAGGTATGTTAACCAAAGATTAGGTAGTCCTGGTTTCAGTAAAAATACTCCATTATTTTTTAATCAGAACAGAATAATGAGAAGTAATGCCCCGTTGCTTGTTTTACCAGGCTGTTGAGGTACTAAACATTGCTTTACTGTCTTGGAGCTCTAAATACATGCGACTGTTCTCTGAGAAACTGAGGAAGGTATGAGATGGAGAGGACCATCCCATGCCTGGGACTTGGGCCAGTTCAAAGCGTTCACTACCTTAGCTTAGACTGCCAATTGGAGGTAGCTCTATTATGAAATGTTGTAGCATAAAGTCTGTTGCTTCAAAGGTGAATGGGTTTAAAACAAAAACCTGTTATTTCAGTTTCTGATATTTGAGCAGAATTCACCGTATATATTGCACCAAAGTTTTACAGTATGGGAGTCTGACTGAAGTCTACCTGCTTGAATGGGAGAGTGCATAGCTGTATCAATTCATTTTTTGACAACATTAATGGAAAATAGAATGATTGAAGAGGTTTAAATTAAACATGTAGAAAATTAGTACAGTGGAAAGACATGATAGGTACATTTACTGCTTTCTTAGTTTTATTTGGTGATTAGATTTGTGATAGCATGGTAGGGATCTCAGAGTCTCTAGTGGGTCTTTTCCACTGTGGAATAGTATCTAACCCTGAAAATTCTTTATTAATATCAGTTAACACTTATATAATAATAATTAAAAAAAAATTGCAGTTCAGTAATGTAAAGTCTTAAATAATTGTGGTACTTTAAATATTTCAAGATAATGAAAGTCTTTTTTTACAACTGGTTATGTCCTTGTTCTTTAGATATAATGCAAAAACATCAAACTTGTTTTGTCCTACTTATTTTATGGCTGAACCCAGTACAGCTGTAATCACAACATAGCCTGGCTTCATAGTCAGAAGGTTACAAGAAACAGGCCTTGGAATATTTTGAGAAACATGTGTCTTAAGGCTTTAATTTAGAAAAAATAATAAATAAAAAACCAAAGGATAGAAGTCTTTAATTTTAACTTTGCATTTTTTGCATTTGCCCTGAAGAGACACAGACTCTCATGTGTGTTTTAGGAGGACACTCTAAAAAGCTGTACGTGAATTTAACTTCAACCTGCCTTTGCTCTTGGGAAATATTTCTGCTTTTGCAGAACGTACCATTAATGTGGAGAAGGAGAGTCACTGTGGAGCAAGTGTGCTGCCAGGAAGTTGTGGCAGCCTGTAAATATTTCTTTCTCTTCAAGGATCCAATATATTAAACTTGCTTAATGTTTTGAATTTTCTAGTTGTATTTTAAGGTAAGACAAGGTGTTTGATGTGCTGTGCATGCAGAATGAACTTTCTGGCCAGAATATTCTCAGCTATTTCTATTTTTGGAATACCTCTGGAAAAAATAAACAAACCAAACCAAAAGGAACCCAGTGTTTCTTAATATTCAACATAAAGTAAAAATAGTATTATTACCTCTTTCTTGAGGATGCTTACACTGAATATTGCATGTGTGAACATAACTTAGATAAATATTTTAAAATCAGTTGTGCTGTATTTCATTTGTCCTTTATCTTGTGATCC
The DNA here is from genome assembly GCF_000691845.1 of Merops nubicus. NCBI lineage: Eukaryota > Metazoa > Chordata > Aves > Coraciiformes > Meropidae > Merops > Merops nubicus. The sequence goes on from NW_008588969.1 coordinate 6,941, forward strand.
CTAACAAAAAAAAGAAAACCCTAGAAAAGCTAGATAGAAATGTGTCTAGTACTGATTTACTTAAGGTCAACAAACTCCATTTGACTAACGAAAGAAAAAAAAATCCTATTGCTACTCCATTAATCATGATCTCCATCTGACTATATAGTGCTTGACTACAGGAAATGCTTGGGGAAGCCAGGACTTATTTAAAATACAGTGTTTTTAGGTTGATCAAACATGTAAGTTTTGGCTGTATCCAGAAAGGACTAGATAGGCAGTGTCTTAAAATGTTAATAATAATAGTAACTGCAGTATTCCTGGAAAGGGGAGACTGTTCATAATCAACATGGAAATGTCCTGTCTGCAGTGACAGTTACCCTTCTTTTAGCTGAAGCACAGATGCAGGAAATCTGGCCTCCTGGCTTGAGTCTGAGCTGAAAGCAAATGAAAAATCAAAGCAGCCCTGTTATTTAATTTTTGAATCTTTTATTCCTATCCCAGAATGGAGGAGATCTGACATGATGAAAACAGCTAAATCCTGAAGTCATGAACCAAATTTGAATTAATTCAAAGCTTGTTTTTTTCCTCTCAGTTTATAAGCTCTCTCTCCCTACCTGATATTTAGTGCAAATGTTTTTAAACAGCAAATGAACTAACAAAAATAACATTCATTGAACAGATGGAGAGTATCTAATAGTTATTTAATGTTTTACAAAAGTACAGTTCTAGAGAGCTTACCGATAGGCATTTTTGGCTCAAATGAGTTGAGTTTATAGGAACAGCTAAGCAATACTGCTTGACAAGTATGTAAGGTAATGATTCTACAAAGAAGGCTGGAGGACACTTAGCTGATGAAATGATATCAGCTTGGCTGAGATGTGATACAAGGGACTCAATCAAGATAAGGAGAAAAGGGAAAAAACACTCCCAGTGATAAGAACATGCACATGGTCTTTTTACTTGCTGTCTGACAAGCTTATCAACGCCATCTTCCCAACGCTGCCGAGAGTTGCTTCTCAGCTGCACTATCACCCACCATCTTCCCTCGCCTGGGAGGCCCAGATGACCTTTGCTTTTTCCGGCTCATCCACTCATGTCCTTGTGCCACCACCCAATGCTCTGCCAGTAGTGTTGTTGCAGGTGGTCTTCGATTTTGCATCCCCTAGAGGGTTAAAGCCTCTCTGAGACCTTTTGGGTGTGTTGTTTTCTCTTTGCTCACCACCAGCTTTTCTTGTGAAAGTTTCCAATTTGGCAAATGCAAGAAATTCAGGGAAGGTTTTGAAGCAGTGGGATGCAGTTTTCATGTGAATTATAAGGCTTTAAATTGTACCAGATGAGTAAGGTGTTTGGCTATCAGTACACAACATTGTAACAGGGTACCACTTTTATTTTAACAGGGTCTTACCATTTAGGCAGCTTAATATACAATTTTTTTTCTCTAAGTGTAATGTCACACTAGGCTGTCATCTAACTAAATGTGTAGATGTTTTAAAAAGAATGAGTGTAATGAAGCTTGAAACTCTTTTGTAATGTAACACGTGGCGGGGAGTTGGATTACAGAACAGCGAAGGACTCTTTCTTGGGAGGAGTATCAGCTATTAACATACTAGTTATAATGGGCATAATTCAGCAAAATGGTTACCACCTTATTTCAGTGTAAAACAAGGCTTTCATGTTACTCTGCCAAGGGTTCTCTTTTTGTTTTTATGACTTCTTAGGGGACTTATCATGATTAAAGTTCTCTGAGGTGCCCCTTATTAATGAAACCTTTATATAATTTCTGTAATACTGGGAGGAATTATCTGTTTCACAAGTGGGACCGTGGTGAGAACAATTGGCTGGCTTGGACTAGATTAGGACCTGGCTTGTTTTCCAGGATAAGCTCTGTTGGTCCACGTACGCATCATCTGAGTTGTCTGTCGTTTGTGGGAAAGGGTGTTGAGTGACTAGGAGTGATACCAAGTTTCAGAGTTGGCGAAGTATGTTGATATTGACGCTGTAACTCTGGGTAGGAAACAGATACTTTAGCATAGTGGGTCTCTTGATTGTGGAGCTGAAGTCTGGCCTACTTAAGATTAACTCCCTGTTCCAGCTGCTATTAAAAAATGTGTTTTATGAATATGTGATGACTGTTGAATACCAATGAAGAATGAAAAAAATAAAAGTTTTTTTCATTTCTTTTTTTTCTTCAACAGTTGTGAGCTCTTTCAACAAAAATCATACTTAATTTCTTTTCATGTTTGAACATATTGGGCCTTTCTGGGGATGCTGTGAATTAGGATGCTAGAATTCCAAACCTGGTTTACTGCCAGTCTGACTATTACCTCACCTGCTTAATTTTCTTTATAGGAGTGCATTTATTTCCCCTGAGGATCCTTCTCTGTTGTATGCCCATACACTTATCATGGAACATATACTAGTGTGCTGGTTTTGGCGGGGATAGAGTTAATTATCTTCTTCAGAGTAGCTGGTTATGTGGCTGTGTTTTGGATTTGTGCTGAAAACAGTGTTGATAACATGGGGATGTTTTCTGTATTGCTGAGCTGTGCTTACACAGAGTCAAGGCCTCTTCTGCTCCTCATACCACCCCACCAGCAAATAGGCTGGGGGTGCCTACTTGCTGGTGTAGAAGAAGTTGGGAGGGGACTCAGCTGGGACAGCTGACCCCACCCGACCAAAGGGATATTCTGTACCATGTGACCTCCTGCTCAGCATGTAAAGCTGGAGGGAGAAGGAGGAAGGGAGAGATGTTCAGAGGGACAGGATTTAACTTCTGGGGTAACTCTCACATGTGATGGAGCCCTGCTGTCATGGAGATGGCTGAACACCGGCCTCATGATGGGAGGTCGTGAATGAATTCCTCGTTTTGCTTTGCTTGTGCATATGGCTTTTGCTTTACCTGTTAAACTGTCATTACCTGAACCCAGGAGTTTTATTGCCTTTACCCTTCTGATTCTCTCCCCTGTCCCACCATAGGGAGAGTGAGTGAGTGGCTGGGTGGGGCTGAGTTGGTGACAGGGGTTAAACCATGAAAACTAGTAAAAACAACTGTCCTGTTTTGATGCATTCCAGTGGAGAGGGAGTACAGCAAAGAGCGTTGATAGTACCAGTACTTTGACAGCAGACGGGCATTTCCCTGTAGAAATCCCCTGTTTCTGTTGCTTATACAAATTGCAACAGCTTTTTTAGGCTGAAGCTTCTTGTTCCCTTTATCTGCTTCACCTCGTTGTCTTGGCACCCCTCCTTGAGTTTTCAGATGAAGTTGCTTGAATTCTATGAGTTATTTCTTAGAGAAATGATTTTTTAGAGTAGGAAGGGCAAATTTCTTTACCTGTTGGCTGTTTGGTCACTTTCCCTTTTTACCTCCATGAGAAACGCAAAGAACTGTCACAGTTCTAAGTCTTTGAGAAGAAAAATCTGCATGTGCTTAGTATGATTTTATCTTAAGGGCTCATTTCTCCAGTTAGCTGATACAGCTTTCAGACTGCACATACATCATGTGATATTGGCCATATGCATCATTTGCTGCAATTTCTATAATTTGCTTTGCATATTGCAATGTTTAAGAAAATGCCAAACTCCAACTTCTTTCTCTGGGGGCTGGAGGGGAGGATTTTGTTATTTCTGAAGAACTTAGTGGAGTAGCTGGTTCCCTAATCTTTTAAAGCTCGGCTTTAGCATTGTATATGCCCTATTAAGGAACTGTCTAGAGTGCATCTGAGTAGATTGAGAATTTCTAACAGGGTAAATCTATTTTTTTATATATATTTATTTATCTATCTTTTTTATATATAAATGTATATACATAAAACCACAACACCACAAAGCAGAAAAAAAGGCATGACACTGGAGATAAAATTCAAATAGCTAAATTTGCTAAATTAAAAGGATATCTTTGTCTCATTTGCTATGAAAGGGTAGTTTCTGAAATAAGCAAACCCTTTGAACAGCAAAATACTCAAAAGCACTAAAGCAGTTCATATGGCAAACTGCAATATTGTCCAATTGCAAAACAAAGTTTTAGTTAAAACTGCAAGTAGTCTTCAACCAGTGCATTTCTGAATTACCTAATTGGATGAGTTACAGGTTATCAAACAGAAGAAGGTAGGAAGTTGTCATTCCAATATCTCCCAATGGCAATTTTTCCTATGGGTTGAGGTGCAAAATGCTGAGAGAAACTGTCACGGTTTAGGGTCAGGACCACCCCCAGACCTGTAACAGATGCTCTCTGTTAACCCCTCTACCCCCAAAAAGGGAAGAGAAAGAGAATAAGGGAGAGAGACTTACAGATTAAAGAGGTAAAACAGCTTTAAAGAAAATACTACTACTAGTAATAAAACGGAATATATACAGATATATACAAAAACAGTGTGGAACCCAGCTCTTATCACTGTCACCCCCAATGCTGGGGAGCAGGACCCGGGGAGAAGTCCCAGGCTGGACTCAGGCAGATGGCAGCTGGGCACAGGAGCTGGATTCTGGAACTCAGTTCAGGAACACAGAGCTTGGGATCCAAGGCAGGATGGATGGAGTCCTCCTCAGATGCCAGCCACTGCGGGAGCAGCAAAAGCGAGGAAGGAGGCAGAAGGGACTTGCCCCTCATGATCCTTCAGCTTTTATACTGAATATGACGGATATGGGATGGAATGACCCACTGGTGAATTTTAGGGTGACTTGTCTGCTCCTCCCTGCAGGTGTAGCCCTTTACTTTCTGTCCCTCTCCATGTGGTACACCGGATTTAGCAGTGACCTTGGTCTGCACACCAATCCCTGGTAGTAACTCTAAACATGGAGCGTTATCACTGCTAGAAACAGACGCTGTCTGCAGAGTACACTTTTGGCTTCGGACAGTGCACTTAGTTAGAAGAGCTTTAGCTGAAAAGTAAAATCACGGAACAGAATTAGTTCTGTTCTACCCCAAACCAGGGCAAAATCTCAGAGGAAAAGCCTTTTAGGAGCTATAAGAGCCACTGTAGTAATAACTTTAATATGAGAATATATGAAAGAAATTTTATTGTCTTTCCAGAATGAGATTTTGGTTTTTTTGCTTATTTACAAACTTGTCAGCTGAATTTCTCTATTCTAAGACTGACACGTTTTTTTCTTTTTAAACAAATACCAGTTTTCACAAGGAAGCTTACTGTAATAGTTACTAGAAATGCAGGTTTGTCGTAACTGTTATTTTAAGTGCTTCTTTGCTTGTTTGTTAGGGTTTAGTTTTTCTCATGACAGCATAGGTTCTTCAGAAGCTTGTTTGGTTATTTTAATTTTGAGCTTAATTTTAATTAATCTAGCTGTTTAGAAATAAATGGATCTCTTTCTGATTTTACTGGTATTCCCAAAAGACAATCAGTAAATAATTGTGATATGCAGAGAATATATATTTAGCTGATAATTATCTTGGTGGATCATCAACTGAGAACATACTTTAAAATTGACTGTTGTTTACAAATTGAACTAGTTTCTTTTTTAAAAAAAAAAATAGTATGCCTGAGGAGTGTCTTAAGTAGCTAACAGGAGTATGCCAACACATAACTTATTTTCATGATTATTGCTGTTGTTCACTGCATGCATACTTAAAATAATATTGAATTTAGAAGTGCCATCAGATTACCTCCTAACATTACTGGAATGATTGTCACTTCTTTTTAAAATGCAATCATCTTTTGTGGTGCAACCTGAGAGTTGAAGGGCATTGCACAGCCAAGCGTATAGCATAAGTCATCTAGGACTACTCGTCTTGAATGGACAGTAAATACTAAAAATGACTGGAAACATCAAGAGAAAATGGGTAGATATAATCACATTTTGGATAAACTGTTGAAGGTGGTATGTTGGTGTTTTATTATTTTTTTTTTTTTTTTTTTTCCTTGTTGAGTAAATAATATTACTTATGTTACCAGGCAAGTAATAGTTGTTCCTGATTGGCAGAATTCTTAAACCGTCTCTTCGGCAGAGAATCCAGCTGCATGTGTTACAGTCTGTGTGTGGATATGCATATTTGTGTGGTTAGTCAGGACTTGTGACTTCATTGCTGTCTACAGAGGACCTACTCCTGCTTCTGCTCAGGTCACATCACTAAATAAGGTGGAATGCGTTTGATATCTTCTTGGTTTCTCCCCACAGCTGCTCTAGCTGGAGTCCCGTTTCATTTGCTCTTCTGGTCACTTTTGCAGATTCCATACTGCCTTTCTCATCTTTGAAATGTTTTTCTTCTGTTTGTTTGGATTTTGTTGTTGAATGGTGTATCCAAAGATTATTACTTGAGTGAGTACATCTCATTGATCAGACCCATAAGAGGCATATCCACACAGCTTAGTGCAAAGTCGTATCCCCAACCACTGTGGGTTTCTCACATCTTCCAAATCTTGTGCATGTGATTAGTAGGAGTATAACCTGCAGCTATCTCCCCCAGGATGAACATAGTGTCAACCATGTTATGAAGCCGAATGAAGTTTTTGTAATCTCAATTTTCAAGTTTAGCTTCAGTAATTTCACTGTTGATTTATTGTTATTTTAATGTTGGACAGTTTTTCTTATTCCTGCTATATTTCAGGAGCCTTTTAAAATACTCATTTTCTAATACTCAAGGATGTTTCAAGGTTTAAAACAGCATGTAGATCCTTGGTCAGGAGAATGTCAGTGTCTTGTTTGATGTCAGGGACTGCACTTTTCTGTCATAGTTTGTATGCAGCAGAGATTCACATTTTTAGTGTAGCTTTTAAAAGCATTATTATACTTTGGAGAACATGTGAAAAATTTTACCTTGTAGATGATTGTTCTTGAGAATGTGAGTTGGAGGATAGTCTGAAATCATAACATGTTCTTTATTTCCTTCATGCTCAAAATTTTTGTCTGGTGCTCCTGCACAGAAGTTGCTATGCAGATCATCTGTCATATTCTTTCCTTTTTGAAAGAAAAGACCATGCAGTGTTTCAAGGAGACTGGTTGTATCTTGAACTACTTTGAGACTTGACCTAAATAAATCTCTAAATCAGATAGTTGCTTTATGGCTGTTATTTTCTGCAGTGCTCTGTGAATTTGGACAGTAATGAATTTATGAACCATATGATCTGAGTACTGCAAGGGTATTCTAAAGGCATCAGGCTTTTTGGCAGATTGTGTCTCATATATAGTGGTGGTCTTCAGTCTTCTATATTTCTGAGATTTAAACTTGCAAACACTTACATAAGTTAAAAGAGTATAAAGCTAGTTGTTAAAGATGGAGAAAGCATCTGTTTTACTATTGTTTACTTGGAGTGAGTACAAATCTTTGCCAGTATTAAGCTCATCAAGGAAAAAGACTTTAACAAAAGAGAAATTGGGCAAAATATTAAGTTTTCCAATATTATGTATTGTTGATACTACATAGTTGTTTGGAGGGCTACTGTAGCATAAGCCTATAAGTAGGAGGTTATCATTCTTCTTGGAGAAATGGAATGAATATTACTGTGGAATTAAATGAGGGAACAAAGGATCTCAACTTCTAGGTATCCATTTATACCAGTGTTTAATAACTGTAACTTATCACTAAAGTGCTGGCATTTGAAAGATCTTTTGCATCTAGCAAGTTATTAGCATATGTTCTTTTGTATATCAGTTCCAGTTTGGGCCAAACAGGAATTATCTTTGACACTGAGAAACAGGATCATAAACAGTAATAGTTTTTACTACAAATGGAATCTGTACTATCTCTTACCAACTGATGGAATTCCAAATTCTGTATTTGAACTTAAAGTGAAGGCTGATTTGGTAGTTACCAGCATGTGACTTTTGGTAGACACCTCTTTTTTGAGATGGAAAGGCTCATCAGAGGTAATTTTTGTAGATACTTTGGATATGTCAAGTATGTTACCTTACATGAAGACATTTATTTGAAACAGAAGAGTATAATAAATTACTGCCTTTCTTTAATGAGATCTAACCAGCAACATCAGAAGCATTAGTATATAGATGGTGGGAAGCTCTGTAACATCAGACTGAGACTGCAGCCTCTGATTGCTCTCACATAATGGTAGTGTGCATGTTGACAAATACTGCAGTAATTGGAGGAGCAGGGAAGGGAAGATACTGTTAAAATTCTTTAAGTAGTTTCTTTTCTTTACCTTGTATTACTGTCTATAGTTTTCAGCTTTCATAAAGATGATGAGTTTAATCAGTTGTAATGTAGTGACTGATTTTTCTGCTCTGTGCAAAATTAAAAATATTACCTTCGCATGGAGATTTGGTAGTATCCTCTTAGTTTAGAGTTGACTGTGTTAATGTCATGACTGAGCTCTCCTTGGGCACTACCTATTGTAATATTGCAGAACAGAAATATAATTAGTTTTCATATTTTAATGCTACAGTTTGCATCAGGCTGTTGAACTAATGTCATATACAATCACAGTATCACTTTATAAGTGATTATGGAGAAGATCTTTTTGCAGCTTAAGATGACAAATTTTTTAATAGTTTTTCCTCACAAATTTTGTGTCAACATATTTTCAGTTATTGCTAACAAATAAGTTTTTGTGTGCTGAAGTATGCTATATTGCAGTGTTTCTTTCAGTGAAAAGGATTTTTCATGAAATCTTAGTTGTTTTGTTGTTGTTTTTTAATAAGCATTGTTGGTTGTTACGTGTTATGTACTCAGCTGCAGGATGGCGATCAATGATCGGAGCAAACTGCTTATTAGATGCTTCAAGTTCTTAACATTTTTATGGTGCTTTTAGTTCCCCTGTAGTGGTGGTTGTTAGGAAATGTTCTATCAAAGAACTTAAAGATCTTGTCAGGATTGTGACTGCGTTTTGCATGGTTACATTAATTGAAGCTGTGGGCAATATTTTATTTATTTTTTTTTTTTTTAAACATGATATGCTTGTGCTTTGAAAGAAGCACTTGTGTTCATCTGATCAGAATTGAGCATGGTTTGTGGTGGCACGGCTGGTTAGTTCTCTGAACTCTATCCTAACATGGAGCTCCTTCCCTTTCCTCTTTTACCACAAATATTTTCTAACAATATTGTACATGCTTTCTACTAGTGGGAGTTTTAAGTACTTTTGCAATATTATGCTAAAGGATGAATTGATAGAAGTGCACCATTTTAACATTTTTAATGAATGGTTACACTGCTGGTGTTTCTTGTGCAACAGAGAACTGGGTTCCCACAGTAGAACAGGAAAAATAGTTTCAGGAGTGGGAGAGGGATCTATGTGAAATTAGCGTGAGCAGACAGGAATTCTTTACTTAATAAAATTATATTGCAACCGAAGTATCACTTCTGTGAGACTGCCTTGGTGTGCGTATGTGTCTATGCAGATATATGCGTATGAATGAGGAGCTTAAATACAAGAGCTGATTTCTATCTTTCACCTTATCAATCTAGACCCTGTGAAGGTACAAAACTTCAGGTCACTGTTACTTTCCAATGGGTTTAAAATATATTTATAAATGCTGCATGACCTTTGCTGTATTTACGTCTGTAACCTATGAAAGTGGAGCTTTAGGCTTTGAATGAGCCTTCCTGGTGGTTTCTTGTCCTAAGAACCAAGCAATAAAGTTCCACCTGTGGATCTGCCCGTGTTGGACACAGCCCCAGTTATTCTCACACTTTCTCACAAATAGTACAGCAACAGTGGTTTTTCAGTGCCTTAGCACATGCTTGTGTAGTGTGGCTGACTAATATGTTAGTGAATACTGAAGTAAATTACTGTGGCTATGAAGATGCCTGTTGCTAACATAGCAACCATCTGACACTGTTACTGGTCACCACTGGGAGGTATATAAATTGGCAGCTGGTTTTAGCCCAAGAAGAAGCCAGGAGTAAGCAGCCTGGCTACGGCAGCTGCAGCCTTGGCCTCTAATACCAGTTCCTGCCCTTTCAGTTCCGGGTCTTCAGTGACTGCCTCATTCTGTCTTTCTGTTGGTTGTGTGACAGGACTGGGTAGCAGCATGAATTGCAACACCACGTTTCTCTGTTGTGATGCCTGCGGTGGTTCACCCTGAGAACAAGTGGCACTTCTTACTAGTGAAGTGAAATCCTGTTAGGGGTGCAGGCAGCTGCCAGAATGGCCTCCAGTGCCTGTGCTGCTCACCTTGGTGGGAGTGTGGACAGCTTGAGATGTCATAGCATCGAGCGACCCAGAGTAGCTTACAGAAATGCTGCTCTGAAGTAGTGTCAGTCTCTGCAAAAAGTTTAGAAGGTCTTCAGACTTTGCAGCAATACAGCTGGTTTGCAGGTATCGTTTCTCCAGCCTTCCCCTCCTCGCCTGCAGCTGCAGCCTCCAATTCACTACTCCACTCTCTGGAATTCATCAGCACAGTCCTCTTAGGTATCATGTAGAAATAGGAGTTGCCAATAAAAATATCAGTATTTAATCCAGTTATTAAAAGTATATTAATTTATTTTTTAATGACCATACTCTGTTAAGACTCCATGTTACTATCACTGCACTTCATCGGTCTTCAGGACATAATCTTGATGAGTTTTTGGGCCACTGTCTCATACAGTTATCAATATAAAAAAGTCTAGACAATTTAAATTTAGGGGAGAATGTTTAAAATATCTTTTGGCTTTTCAGTTTATAGAATATACTGAAAATGTACTTAATATTTGGACATACTAGCTTTCTTGCAGCAGCTTTACACATACGTTTTGAGAATGAAAGCTCAGACCTTATCCTACTGCCTAAGAAAATCTTTACAACTGTGTGTGTAGCCAGCCGTGTGTAAACCTTTGCAGAACTAAGATTAAAAGCTACAGGATCAAAGACAGAATCTTTTTTTTCCCCTTATATAGTTCTGTACTGTAGCTCAGGGTTAGGTATGACATTAGTAGTGTGTTGTATGCTTCAGTGATTTGCTTTTTATCACAATTAAATTTGTTATTCTGATGATGTATTCCAAGAAAAGGTTGAGTGGCAAAAAAAAATTATCCCAGGTATTGTTAAAGGAGCGCCAAAAAATTCTTTGGGACTTGTGAGAAGCTGCTTTTTACCTTCTCGAGAGCAGTAGTTGGTTGAGATGCTCACCTTCTCTTTGCTCAGGATAGCCTCACCAAAGCATTTCACTACCTTTTGTACAGCAGTTAAAGGCAACTGCTCATCTCTCCACACTTTACTCAGGCAGGCCAAAGGACAAGATAATCCCCTTAGCCTGTTAAATGCTCCATCCCATCTGGTAGGTGATAATTGCATTGTAAGGGGATTAGCACAGTGGGATGTGCTTATAGTGTAATGAAAGCTTCACTACAAGTGTGAAAGTCAGCTGAATGCATTCAAGCATTTTGGGACCTTACATTTGCACATTTTATTAAATACCATAAAATCCAAATTTCATGTGGAGATGATGTGCAGTACCTTTGCATGCCTTCATGTGTGTGTGTACGAGAGCCTAAATTTGTTTTGAGACATCAATAGTCTAAATATTTGAAACCCTCTTGTAGGAGTAGTGGCATAGGTTTTTGTCTAGCCGAATGTTTTAGGGCAATTCTGTGAAGACAGCTGTATTAAATGCATCCCAAGTGTTGACTTTATTCCAAACTCCTGTGATTTTGAAATCTAGTCTAGAAGTGCTGATGTTCTTAAACACTGCCTAGAAGTGATCGTCAGTAATGGTGAAATTTGAATAAGCCACACTGTGAGGAATATCAGAGTAAATTTGTGCACGTAGGGTTAAGAGGATTTCAAGCTGAAAGTAATTCTCCTTGCAGCCAACTGGAATAAATGTTTTGAAATTTCGATTTCAAGCATGACCCTAAGGTAGTGCAAAATGACTCTTAAAAAAAAAAATAATTCATAGGACACTTAACAAATATTTTTTTAAAGTTTAGCAAAGACAGCAAATGTTAGGGCTCAGAGCATTTCATAAGCCAACTGTAACATAGCTCCCTTACATTTCAAGATGTTAAAGATCTTTTTGAAAGTATGTTACATAGGGTGGTAGCTGAGGGTCGATGGCCATCCTGTTGATTGCTCTTTCCAGTCTCACTTGTATGGGACAAGAAACTGGGCGGGTTGCTCAGGACTGACCAGCAAATGTGCCCTTTTGCCGATCTGAACATGAACCTGTTAGGGCTAAACAGGGCTTGGTTAGCCCACACTGTGCTGTGGTAGTGTTTTATAGCCAGATAGATTAGAAACTAAAAGAGGTGTGTGTATTTTTATGTAAATAAGATAGCCGGGTGTATAAATATGACCGCATGTGGTAGATGCTTTAGTGATGTTGTGTGACCTTGCTGCAGGATTACATTTTCTAATGAATTCAGGTTCTGTGACCAGCTGTGTGGTTGCTGTTTCTTTAATTTCCGCTTCCTGACTTAGCAGTTCTCTGTGCCTGTGTGCCTGTAGGAGTAAGGGCAGAATAAATTTAGCACTTTTTTATGGGCCGTCTGCAGTAACTTTGCCAGTCTGTGATGAGGTTGTTGAGTGTGGTTAAGCTTGACCGTCTCTTACTTAATCGTGGCTCTGAACACACACGGTCGAGTAGAAAGCTGCTTTTCTAAAGCTGCAGTGAAGAGACCTGGGAGTGATTTCATAGATTTTTCTTTTCTTTTTCTTTTTTTTAGGAATTTTTGTTATTTCTTTTAAGATGGCTGAGCTCTAAAGAACATTCCTTAATTTTCTTGGAAGCATTTGCCTGAGAAGAGGAATACATTGAGAAATGTGCTCTTTTGTTTTCTGACATTGGCTAATTTTAAATAAACTTGAATGAAAGGTCATGGGACTCCAAAAACAACCAGTAAACCAACACCCCTCCAAAAAATTGTCCCCCCCCTCTCCTCACCTCAGTCCTTTCTGAAATACAAGTTTCCATCATGTGATAATCCCATTTAGAGAAACCATTAATATTGGCAACACACAGAAACTGTTTTTAAAGAGGAATTTTCAAATGTTTAGAAATAGTTTATTCTATCAATAACTACATATGTTTAATATATATACAAAGTATGTAGCAAACCAAATAATATATGATATTTAATAGTTTTTCTTCTGATTTAGGTGACAAACAGCATGTTTGGTGCTTCAAGGAAGAAGTTTGTAGAGGGGGTTGATGGTGACTACCACGATGAGAACATGTACTACAGCCAATCATCGATGTTCCCACATCGGTCAGAAAAAGATGTAAGTTGAACAAGCCTATTTTTTCCCCCTTTTAATAGCAAGATAGTTTCAAGCATGTAAAATGTATGAGGAAGGGCTTCATTTAGCTTTAAGGCTATGCATGACACTGTTTCCAGTGGCAGGTGCTTTAATATTAGTGAGCTTATACATGTAAACTTCTGCCACACCCTTGCCAGGGTTTTAAATTTTCATCTCTAGGAGTTGTATTTGTAAGTTAAATTGAGTTATTAATTAGATCTTGTGTTTACATGTTGTCTGCAGTGTTTTTGTTACAGTTTTGCATTTTGCATCTTCAACCATTTTTTAGTTTCTGGAAATGCTTTGTCCAGCTTGTTTTCTCAAGTATTCTAATTCAAGAATTTCTTCCATTTGTAAGGAGACAAAGTGACAAAACCAATCATTCTTAAACCTTTTGGTATATTACTCCCCTTGGTAATATATTATTGTATGTTAGAACTGCATTGGCATTACTGAAACTCTGTTTATTATTAAAATAAATTAGCCAGTAAAGTATTTAAATATTATATGGAGAGGCATGTAGAAATATATGGAAGACTGAAAGCATCACTTGGAAGTTCATGTCACCTGAAGGTCAGTAATACCAAATCATGACAGGCTTGCATTTAATATGTGTAAGCAACATATAGGCTAGATTTTCTTTTTAATTGGGGAAAAAAAAAAAATTAAAAATCCCTTCAGACTTTCAAATATGTCATTGCTTCGAGTCTGCCTCCATAAATGTCCAGAAATACAGTTAATAGCTGTGATATGAACCTAATATTGATATACCTTAACCTATATAAACATAAACATTTCCCATAGATTCTTAACTGCATTTTAATCCAGATTTTCAAAGAGAGGAAACAGGTTTAAAGTAGAAGGCTTCTTAAAACAAAATGAAACAAATTTTAGACACACTTAAATGCAGCTTTCCTGTTCAGTTTCCCAACTTATTTTGTTAAGGTGAGTCAGCAACAGATTCAGATGTGTAAAGAAAATGAAACTGGTGGCTCTCCAGTGTTTCTGTCTGTTACATACGTGTGTGTACCACAGATGCACCCAGGCACATGGAGCATTTATCGTGTTGAGCCTACTTGCAGCTCACTCTCAGAAACAGTAGACACTATTTCTCCAGAGTGATTCTTAGGTACTAAATTCCCATTTGTCCATTTGATGCACTGAGTGAGAAATCCCTGTAATATAGTGAGAAAAGCAAAGTGAGGTGACTGCTGTGCTGTACAGTGTGCACAGCGAACGCTGATGCTTGGCACGTTGTTGACAAAGTGAATGAATGTTTTAGTTGCCTACTCTTTCTGTAGGCAATGTTGCAGAAGTGGATCTTAAAATGGGACTTCAAGAGAAGGAAGGTGGGTGTTCCAGACATCGGGAATGACAAATGAGAAAACATGAAGGCTTGTGGGAGAAGTGGCCAAATGGGGCATAGAAGCTGCTGTAGCTGGCAGAAGAATTATGTCGTTCCGAAAGGAAATGGAATATTGATTTTTGCAAAGGCTTTTTCAAGTTCTATTTGCAAATGATTTTTAAGGGCTCTTTTTTTCCCCTCCCTGTACTTTAACTGTTGATCATTACAGCTTTTGAGTTTATACTTATGAAATCTTAAACCATTCTTCGTTACTGTAATAATTTTTTAAAAAGTTGATCAGAATAAATATATGGTGGTGATATTGACATTGTACACCTTTGATCACCTATGTATAGCTAAATGTCTATTCTGTGTTACACATTCCTTTTGATAAAACTTCTTTTGGCTCACAGTAGATGAGAAAGGTTGCAAAGGTGGTTGTATTGTTTTTGTTTCCAACCAATTTTGCAGCTTTGAAAACCTTTTCCGATTGAAAAATAACCCTATTTTCACAGTCTTTCAACTGGAATTCTGCTAAAGTTGTTACTTTGTATATGAGAACATAATAAATATATTGACTGTGTTGTTATTTGGATATTTAGTATTGAACAGATAACAAAAAAGTTTACTGAGAGGTTTCTCTGAGTAAGCTAATAAAGACTTAATTTTCAAAGCCTGGATCTAGTTTTATGAACACCTAGGGGAAAAACTTTCAACATTCTACATCTTTAAATGCTTCGAGTCTTTCTGTCTTAACGTTTGTATTGAAATGGAGTAGGTAAATGTGAGGATAAAATAAAGGTAGGAGAAACTTTGGGGAAAGGAGTAAATCACTCTTACATTCAGAAAATCTTAACTGGTAATAAAAGATTAAAAAGTAGCATACACAATCTCTTCATAAGCTTACTGAAAAATGGCTGTCTTTATGCCTTTTTTTTATAGTACAATTATCTGAACAAGGTAGAGTTTTACCACAATTTAAATTATTCCTGTATTTTTCATTTTCTGTTTCTTTTATGACTTTAATGAAAGCAAGTAAAACTAATGCATTGCAGGTTTTAGCTACAAACTTGTAGAAAATGAGTTAAATGTTAATTTTTTTCTCTCCAATGTATCATATATACATATGATTCCCAGGGCCTTCGTCTGTGCATCATTTGTTCGATTGAGATCTTCAACATGAAATAGAGTGATTCTGAGGGAAACCCTCTTTTTCTGTGGGTGACCTCCGTAAATACTGCTTTTCAGAAAGGGCTAAAGCCTGTTTAGTATTTACCCTTATACAAGACATGACCAGGTGTTTTTCTAGTCTTCCCTTTGTTGAAGTCTTACTGATTCGGACCTTAAATGTTGTTGCTTTCCAAGGAATTGTTACAGCATGTGTATATGTGTACCCCAAGCAGGGGAAGATACAGAATGGTGAAACCTTCCTAAAATTTAGAGTAGAGTAAGAGCTACTACTGCAAGCATGTTTTGTGTGAACTTTGGAACCTAGTTTTCACTCTACTTTTTGCAGTAGAGTTTCTGTCCTTGTGAAGAGACGTTATCTGCAGGTGGGGTACAGTGATGACTTGCACACAGTTTTTGACTGGAGTGGGAACTTTTCAGCTTTCTATCCTGTTTTCAACCTAAAGGGAAGTAAATTTTTTTGAAAGTATATTGGGAAATAGTTCTTCACTTACAAATGTTTGAAATTCGTTTCTACATCTGAAAGAGATATTAAAAGCCATAAACTATTTTTTTCGTAAACAATTTTTGTAGCACTTATTGATGTGATGTTATTGTGACTTGTTGCTTTGGCTAATTTGAATTTTAAAATTCTGTTACACAAAGATGTAGAGAACCAAAGCTGTTCAAGTCCTGTCTTCAATTTTGAAGACTTCTTACAAACCAGCAGAAGTTTAGGACATATTTTTATTTCAGAGCCTCAGTGTAGAAAAAAAATGAAAAGCTTTCTTTTAACTTATCTGTTTTTTTCACTGAGGGATACAGTTCTAGACAATAAAGACTGACATGGTAGTTGAAATGGAAAAGTTTCATGTTACTCATGTGCACAAGTGCTTCTAAAATCATACGGATGCTGTTTAGGTCTATTGTTTGAGGCACAAAACTATGATTCCTTAGATGAGATTAGATTTCAGTCAAACCATCTAATGTTTCATTTTTTACTAAATGAGTCTAATGCTTCCTTTTTTACTAAATGAGTGGCTTTGCTTTGGCTTAGCAAACCTTGCTGTGCTAAGTAGGGAAGTGGAACAGATCATATCCATGGACGCTCTGCCTATGAATTCTGCTGCATTTAGGGTCAGTGCATGATAATCAGATCAATAGTCCTTGGACAGAGAAATGATAGAACTTGCAGAAAATAGAACAGTTTAAGACAATAGTTTAAGATTTGACTTAACAAATGTGGTCCTGTAACTTAAATGAAGATGCACTTAAGATGCACAATGTGCCCACCAAATAATTACAGAGCTCATTTGTGGCTGATGTCACCAACTTAGTTGAGCTATCTGTGCACCTAGCAAAATCATTTTGAGGACAGGGGTACACATATTTTTGGGTTGGAGTGACAATGGTAGAAATTGGTGACTCAAAGCCTCCATATGCTTTTGCATCTTCTTTCTTTAAATAATGAAAATGACAATTTCTTCGGGGAAAAAATGGGACCTGTTCAGTCTGAACTTTGATTTCTCATTTATAAGAATGCAAGAAATGGCTCTACAAGGTTTAACCAGTCTAGCCCAATCCATTGTAGGTGCCTAATCTTATATTCTCACATCTTTTGTTCTGAACTGCAGTCATAAATCTGACAGTAGACAGAGTTTATTCTCCTTTCTGAAAAATCTCCATGTCTGAACTCATTGTGGACTTTCTTAGTTGAGACCTGGTGTTCTTCTGTAGCTCAGTTCTTTCAAAATGTAGCTTATTATGAAGTCACAGATACTTTAACAGTTGGAACGAGTTAAAATCTAGCTTGCAGATTAGACATGGATCATTACAACTATTAGTCTAGCTCCCTGGCACTACCTTTCCTGAAGTAGGAGGTCCTCAGATTTGGATATTGAGCATGTGGATCAGTGGATCAGATTTAACGTTCCTCTGTCATGGGATAGCTGCATGAAGGCAGATGTTGATGGGTTTGTCTTGTAATGGACATGATGGTGGTGATACAATTAAGGCGTGGTCAGAAGCTGTTATCAAAGCTTTTACTGTGAACTTCCACTGAAGTAATTTATAGAACTTTACCTAACTCTTACTGTGTTTTGAAATATATGGCCTAATAAGGAGGTGGTATTTTTACAAGAATTAAAACCCTGAAACAAGACTTAGCTTACTAGAAAAGTAGAGATCCAGAATCTTGCTAAAGTTGGGAAAAAAAATGTGGAAGGGTTTAATCAGTCTTCTGGAAACAGCTTTGGCTTTAGATCTGCTGAACACTGTGCTGCTCCAGCTGGATTGTTGACTTTTTAATGCTATTTTTTTTTTTTTTTAGGATTCTAAGAAAACCTATGTTATCTTGTTTCCCAAGTCATCTTTCTTGGCATTTGCCTTAGGCATTGCACGAGAGTTTGCTAGCTTAGTCATAATTTAACTTCAGATGCTGCACATAGAATTGTTAAGTATTTAAGAATTCCCATGGAGCCCTCTTGTGCGAATGCTGAAACTGCTCCCGATACGAGTGCTGGCTGGTTGGGCAGAGCTACTTTGTGTTAACGTAACTTGTCATAGTCTGAATAGTTTTGATCCATTTGTGGAGGGAAAGAAAATAAATTGTATTTTGGGAAGAAAACAGATTAATGTCTTTAATTATAGCCGGTAAATTAATATTTTTCAAGTGTATTACTTTGCATGTAAGCATACTTGTAGATTTGATGGAATAGTGGATTGGTTTCCACAGCTTGCTTGGCGAAACATGTGGCTTGAATCTTTGAAGTAGGAGTTGCAAAGCAACAGAGTTGCTTTTTACCTTCCCAGGCGGTGATGAAACATTCTTTGCATCTTTTAGTGAGTACATAATAGTTGTGGGGTTTTTGGTGCTGTTTTGTTTTTTTTTTTTTAAAAAAAAAAAAAAGGCAAAACAACATAAATATTAAATGAATGAAAGTTACAATGCCGTTAATGAAAACATTTGGAAGGACTTTCAGGGATTGAGATTAGAAGCAAACTGAGGAGATTTTGTGCTTTTTATGCAGTATACCCTTTCAGAGCCTGTTGTTGTTCTACCTATACCTGAAATAAGTTAGGTGGTATGAAGAACGCAAAAGGCAGCCTTTTACTGTGTCATCTGTAAGTTTGTACCTGGGTGGGCTTATCAAATAATATATGATACGCTAATTTTACATAGGAAAATGGGGGTTTATTCTCTATCACAGAGTTCACAGTAAGTGTGTGTGAATTAAAGTTATTTCACATCATTTACTTCACAATTTGAAATTATGTCACAAGGAAATTAATTTCATTATCGATGAACATCATTTATAATTTTCACTATGGTTGAGTTTGTGTTTAGCTTTTTTTAATAGAAAAACTAAATAGACTGTGGTAGGTGTTGTTTCTGTACTTCATCTAAAAGGTCTATTTTATTGTACCTCTACTTAAATGAACAATACGTAATTTTTGTATGTCAACTTCAGCATTTGAAGGGGTTCCTTGGACCAGGTTAATTCTGTGCATAAAATCATCTGCCTTTTCTAGTAGGAGGAGGTTACAGTTTCTTGCAAAAGGTTTCCATTCACTGAACATACTGTATTGTAATATTGCAGGTTTACACACTCGCTGTGTGGGTTATCTTGGGGGGTTGGGTGGGTTAGTTTTTTATATGCAACTGGTTATGAATTGAAATAAGATAGTTGCTTGGTTGTCCTTGTTCTTAATTGCTTATGGATTCTTTTGTAGCAGTTTTCAATGCATTTTCAGTAATCTTTTGACTTATTAATACACTGTATCATCAACCTAAAGATCTCGACACAGAGAGTTTGTTTTTAGAGTGTTATTTTCACAGCTGTGTTAACCTCCTGTTAGTAATGTCATTGTCATTCAAAGGCAATGTCTTGCTTTTAAGATCCTGAGATACTGCTACCAACAGCAGCATGGTCCTGCCTTTTTGTGCTTCTCAAGTGCTGCTAGAGGCAGAAAACCACAACCATAAATAATGAAATCTGAAAGACTGAAGAAAATGTCATGTATTCTTCAGTATTGTATTTGGTTTTATACTTAAAAAATAATTTGTCAGTAAAAATCCTCACTTGCAAAGAATACCCTGCAATGATGAGGCTTTTAAAATTTCTTCACTGATCTCTGATTTTGAGATTTGGAAATATTTTCTTGCAAAGTGAACATTCTGTGCGCGCTGTATGAAAAGGTTGAATATAATCTAGAGGACTAATAATACTATAAAAAAATGGCAGGGTGTAGAAAAATCTGGAATTTTTCAATCTGTTATTTGTTGGCTTGATTTTATTACTGTTTCTTACATAACACTTTCCTTTTGAGGCTGTGGGTCCGCTGTTTTATATGAAATAGTGCAGCACAGATGGCAGGTACCAGAAATAAAGTAGTGCAAATACAAAATGATGCTGATGTTTGCACCTGTGAGAAACCCATCCTTTATCAGACCAGACATTACTCACAGACTTATTTGCTTATTCTAACACATTCTGCTTTTAGGAGTTGACGTTGTAGCACTGGATCGATGCATCTTCACTTCAGCTTGCCTTGTGTTTAAGAAAGTAGCTGGAGGCTATAACTGCATAACGTAGCTGCCTTCCAGAAGTGTTGCTGTACTGAGTTTTCTTGGTGGTGCCATGCCAAGGTGTGCTGTCATGGCAGTTATGGTGATAGGCAGCAGTCCTCGTGGTAAGTTGGGGGTCTGCTTGGAAGTGGCAGGGTGCGGCAGGGCAGGGGAGGCGGGAACCCCACCAGCCAGCTCTGCTGCTGGGACTCTTCCCGCCGCCCCCCTCTGCTCTCACACGGAGGCTGCAATCAGTGGTCGCCAGTCTCTCAAGGGGGTTGTAAAATGCAGCAGTTTTTTCACAGCTCTGGCAAATTTAAGTCAGCACTGGTGCTGTCTTTTCAAAGATTGTTGACACTTAAAAGAACTTACTGCAGTAAACCCATCAAGAGTTAGTGAAAGCAGATACAGTAAAATCTCATTCATCACAGGTGTAGGAAAGTGCCTGATAGCATGTTACAGCTTGCTGAGTTTTGGGGTGGACCAGTCCAGAAAAATTGGGCCATCTGCTTGGGTCATCAGTTGGTTGGAGTTCAGATGTACAGCCTTCCATGATCAGAATTGCACCGTGACAGTTTGAGACTTGTGAGTAAAGTGATGTTTGCATCTTAACTGACTGTCATCAGCTCAGTCCTTCAGCCTCTGAGTAGAGAAGAGTACAATAGCAGAATATAGGGCACCCTTTATGTTACACAGGGTCTTGTTTGCTCGGTTGTCTCCCTGCCCCATGGGAGATCCAGGTCTTGGGCCTCTGTCTCTTAACATGTACAGGGAAAGTAAATTGAAGCAATCTGTCTAGTTCAGTCATGCAAGGTTGGAATAGAAGTAGAAATCCTGTGCTGTTTCACAACTGGCTTTTGTAGGTCTTAAGCACTGGGTAATTGATTTAATAGAAATGCCAAAGTTTGAAGAGTGGAGGTTTTTTTTGTACACATGCAGCAAAAGCTATAGGTGTCAGGAGCTTGTTTAACACTTTCCTTGACTCAATTAAAGTTTATTAGTCACTTATTTTAAAAAGTTGATGTATATGTACTGCGAGAATATCCTGTTGGAATATGTGATCTTGGTCACTTGGTATGTTTTGTTCTTCAAAGGCTGTTACAGGTTTAATTCTGAGCGTTTTTTTTCCCTAAAATACTAGCATGATTTGGCAAAGCTTAAAGGATTTTACCAACTGGAAGAGGCTTTAATCAACTTAAGGGTTAGACTGGCTCTTGTTTTCATTAAGATTATCAAGACCTTTGACTGTTGTAGACTAAAAGACATTCAAGGGTAACTTCAGCCACCATTGCAAGTACACTCTTGGAGACTTGTTAGACTTTGTGTCATGTGGCTAGTAGTTCAGTCAGGTAAAATAATGATTGCAGAAGGCCAGAAGGAATGTTTTCAATACTAACAATAGCATTCATCTTAAATTTTCACTATTTTTGTTATACCCAGTTTGAGTAGATTGAGTAGGGACTCGGCGATTGTGAATGCAAATAAAGTCCTGATAGCATAGGTTAAGGTTGTCACTAATTTAGTTCTTTTGTTGTTGACCTAAATTACATGGAATAATAGAAAAAAAAACCAACTAAATTTTAAACTGCTCCTTACTTAGCTGTGACAGAAAAAAATTGTTTAATACTGGAGAGGATTTTTTGGCATATTACAAAATAAACTAGAGGGACATGGAGATACCCATACATCATATTCCTTCTCTGTGAGATTTGAGAAATGCTGCGTTTAATTGGACTGGAACAGTTCCATATAAACTTTTATTTATTTATTTTTGAGGCTTGTCATCTTTGATGTTCTAAGTATGTTATGACTTTAAGACTAGTTGTTAGACTTATTGAATTTAATACTTGGCCTTTATTATGGTTTTCTGTAAATGTTTCTCTACAAATCATTTTGCAATTAACTTTTCATGTAAAAGCAAATGACATAATACATGTGACCTACTTTGCAATGTTTCAAAAGAAAACCCAATTTCTAATAAGCAGTGTTCATTAAATATTATTTGCTATTCCTTTTTTTTTTAACCTGAATTTAAAGAATGAAGCAGAGCTCAATGTAGAAGAAGAGGGATTCTTTTTCTTCTCTTTCAAGTAACCTACTACCTCTTAGGCCTGTGATATTTTTAATTATTTTTTTAAGTTTTTTAATATCCAAATTAACATTATAAGAAAATCCTTTTATGCTGAGGTTTGTACAGTCTTTTACTTTAATTGTGTCACATGCCGTCACAGCAATTTTTGAATGCCCTGAGCAGCTGCTCTTATGGGATCATCTTTTTGGTTTAACTGTTTTTGCTTAACTGTCCCAAAGCTGGTAGTACTTTTTGACTACTGTTTCTATCTTAATGTCTGGTTGGTTTCAGATTTTTTTTGTTTTTGCATGTGTGCCATTGTCATTGTCTCTGAAGGTGCCTCACAACCCTTTTATTTTTTTTTTCCCCTTTCTCCCCCTGAGTCCTACAATTTGCTACATTTTTCAAAATGTTCTAGGATTTTCCAACTTGTAAAACTTGAATTTTTTTTTTTACCTTAATATTTTACTTTGTCTTTTCTTTCTTAAAACTACTGCATCGGCTCATTTTCTCCATGTTTAACAAACACCAGTTTGTTAGCTTGCTTTTGAAGTCTGTCTCCCAGCTGTCCTCATTTCAGAATGCTTTAGTTCGCATTGCAGAGCAGTCTCAGTGTGAATTAATTTGATTCCTTCTGCATCAAAATATGCTAGAAGAGATGCTCCAGGAGTGCACCAGACCTGTTCCACTCACTAGCGGGCAACTAATCCATGTACCAGGTGTTTCAGTCACAGCTTACTCTAGTTAGAAATGCATACGGTATGTATGTTAGGCCCTCAGAACCAACTTTTTTGTTTTACAAATACACTTCTCTTCTGGTTGCATTAGTTGCTGATGCAGATGTGTCTGTGAACTTGGCTGTATGAGTGCTGAGCTGAAGCTACTGGCAATTGTTTGAAGTGTTATTTTGTTTATAACCAGTTCTTCACTAAGAAAAGAGAACTAACTTTGGTCCAGTTTGGCACTTATTTTAGCTACGTTTTCTTCTGCAGGACATTTTTTCCTAGTATTTCAAACATCTTTTGTATTCAAGTATGAATGTTTATTGCTGTAGTTGCTTACTATCAAGTATGTGCATTATGTTAAAAAAATGTGTGAGTAAAAGTATTCTGGGGTGATATTTCTGATACATTTTCTGGTGACGTACAGCTGTAATTTCTCATGCCTTCTGTATTTATGAAAAAAAAAATCATAATTACTGTGCGATTTACACACATAAATGCTACTTTTGATATTTGGTGTCTACCCTGCATGTGTTCTTTCTCATTTCTACTGTCTAGATTTGGCCTCAGTATAGACAACTAGCAGATTCAGCGTGTAAGGTTTGAGTTCTGCATCTGTCTAAATTAAGTCAACAAAACAATTTGCAATTTGTCATGGTAAAAGTTATTTTCATTTGGGCTCTTTACTCTCAAGTTAAAAAAGCTTGAAATCCCATTTTGTGTAAGAATCCAGATACTTCTTTCCTTGAAACAATCTTAAAATTTAATCCAAGTCCACACTACTACACTAAATACCAACAGACATTTGCCCATGTGTTAGTAAGTATGAGTTGCATGTTCTGTCGTGAGTTGGATGGGTTAGGTCAACCAATACATCATCTTGCTCCAGGGGACAATCAGCTATACCTAATGTTGATAAACATCTAATCTGTTCTTTAAAAACATCCAGAGATGGATGTTCCAGTGCTTAACTGTCCTTAAGATTGCAAAGGGCTCTTTTTTCCCAAATATTTACACTAAAACTCCTGTTTCTCAAATTTAATAATACTTTATGTTTCTGCAGCAACATGGAGAGTAGTTTTATTCTTTTCCTCTTACAACAATGACTGGAAATCGTACCTCTACCTTGGTTGCCTTCTTATTTGAATGTGCAAACCAAAATCTCAGTCTGTATTCATAGATCATAATTTTTTTTAAAAAATTCTCTAAATGGGTGCTGCTACCTAGCCACTCATAGTCCACCTTTTGCTTGTTTAACTGATAATGTGAAACTTTGCACTTGCTGTTGTTATACTGAACAGGATTTGATGCACGTTTTGCAGAATGCATCTGCATTTTGCGGAGAGAAAAAAAATATATCTGATGTAAACAACTGAGTATTCCTTTTTCTGTAAAGATGGGTCTCTTAGCTACGAGAATGGAAAAACTGAAAGCTTTTAGACCTTCTGTTTGTTGCAAGTAAAATAAAGTCTCTTCTTTATGTGTAATATTTATTAATTTTCATTGACTTGTAATATACTGTTGCATTTGTTATTGTGCAGGTATTTTGGGGAGTTCCTGAAACTTGGATGGCTTAAATGTAACTTTCACTTGCTGTTTTGGCTTTACTGGCAGAACAATGACTGTTGTAAGCTTTCAGAGCAAGATAGCTCAATATTTCTGTCTTTAATAACCTTTATTGTTCTTACATTTTAGATGCTGGCATCACCATCAACATCGGGTCAGCTGTCTCAGTTTGGGGCAAGTTTATACGGGCAGCAAAGTAAGAATTCTTTTTATAGATGATATCTTTATTTTATGCTAAATATGTTCTAGTTTCACGCTTTTTGGGTAAAGAACATGCATAGTCTTTGTTTTCTGGTGACTGTAAAAAAGACAGCACATCTCATTTTGTGATTGTTCTGGAGTTTTGTTGAAGATACATTTTTGCATTGCCTAGTATGCATTTTTGCTGTGTTCAGTATGCAAAGTGTCATATATTGACACTGTATAGCTATAAAATATCCAAACATAATCATCATATAAAGAATGTCTGATTTAACTGTGACTCTCTGAAGGGAAAACTAAGGAAATGGAGCTAGGCCAAAATGAGCCTAGTTCAGAAAAAAACATAAGGAATAGGAGTAAATTATAACTTAAATTATAACTGATGTTTCATACTCTACAGGAGCAAACTAAATCTTGTGTACAAGCTTGGCAACTCGCAGTTGGCAAAGAATTTTGCCAATAAGATCATTCCATTCTGCACCACTTCCTTTCCCATACCTTGAAGATTTCTTTCCTCTAGCTGCGAATTTTGTGTGAACTGTTGCAATAGAGCAACAGTCACAGGGTGTCATGCTGGGCACCTAACCGAAGGGCCAGTGTTGAGCACTGAACCTCTTTGTAGCTGAGAGGTACATCTAGAAAGTGACTCAGGAATACTGGAATTAGGTACAGTTATACAAGTAAAATGGCTTTGTGAACATCTTTTTTATCACTGCTTGCTTTGGAATATCTGCAACTTTCTTGCCAAGTGGATTCTAAGAAAAAGTGCCTTCGGAGTGCTTTAGAGATTCTGTACTTTATCTGTACAAACTAAAAGCTTCGTCAGCTAGATGCATGGCCTTCACAATTTCACTCGGCTTTCTTCAAATAGTAAAAAAAAACCTCAACAAAACAAACAAACACACACAAAAAAAAGCCTACACTGTATTTTTTTTTTTAACTATCTCAGTGGCTGTTGATGAGTGATCATGTAATATGGACTGATATTTGATTGTGCTGCTGAGATTTATACAAGCAATTTCTGGTAAGTCCAAGAGTCATGTTTGGCTCTTGGATGTTTGGGTCCCGAATCTGGCATTGTTGAACTTTTCAGTCTTAACTGTATAAAGATACTGAAGTAGTTTATTAATTCTGTTCATCACAATTATTTGTTGTTTATTTCTAAGGTTAACTTTTTTCATCAGCTTTGTTGTTCATTCAGTTGGTTGTAATGCCTAGGATGTAATGTCTCCAACATGGAGTCATGCTGGCTAAAAACTACCAAGTAAATATTACCAGGGTTCACTTTCTACCAAATAATTTAGGCAAGGAAGTTCTGTGTTGAAATCAACACTTTTGATTAAAATATTTTTTAGGAAAAACAAAGCTGATAATGCATACATGCATTTAGATTGGTACCTGTTGGTCATTAAACAAGATGTTGTGTTACATTGTTAATATCACTAAAATTTAACAATTATGCAGGAAACTGTCTGCTTCATTGATCAGCCTCCAATATAGCACATGCAGATCATTTGTCTCAGTAGAAAAAGTGAAAAAAGGAGACGTAAGAAAGATGATTTTTTTTTCTTTTTCTTACGGTCAGTATTTCAACTGCTCCTACTTACCAGCCACAGGAATATGTTCTACTTCACTGTAACGGCCTTTCTTGATAAAAATTCTAGTTTAAAGAAAGCCGACAAGAAATTCTTATCAGTGTAAAACTGGCTTGGCTGAAACAAATGCTTGCACAGAATTAACCTGAATATTGTAATCATGCTTTTCAATGTACTGTATCTAGTTTGGAATTGTATGTACTTTCCATTACCATTTTATTTTTAAAATTCAACATAACAGTTAATCAGCATGAAATATTATTTATATTTATGCTCACTGAAATTATTCTGATGCAGCAAATTGCCAAATTATTTACAGTGAACACTATGTAATCAGCATTTAATGAAGTCTTAGCAGGCTTGTTATAGCAAGTCACACTACCTCTTAATCTGAATGTATAGAGATAAATTTGAGTGTTATCAAAATTTTGAGTGTTATTGCAGACTTCCTGCATTGCAAATGGTAGGGTAGAGGACATGGACAGACAGCAGCTTTTGAAGTGTGATTGCTCAGTGACTGTAAGGTTTCTTCAGACCCTGGCCATGATAATGACCTGAGCACATGCTATGTCTGTTCTTTGCACTCTTAGTATTTCATCACGTTATGCACTGGCATATTCAGCTCTTCCACTGGGGTTATCTACTATGGGAGAGTGCTGATTCATCATATATTTCTTTTTGTTTGATCTGGAACATATAAGGGTTTGAGTTCTGTAAATCTACCTCAGCAGCCGTGTGCCAGGAAAATAGAGAACATTACTTATAGCTGTCACGTTTCATATGCTATTTGTTTCTATTGACAAGTTGCACTAGATGATTCTTTGTCTTTGAACACCATTCTAAAACTCCATAAACACAGAAAAGTGATGTGAGAATGATGAGAAACTTTCATAAAGTTTTGGGACACTTTGAGACAGGGCAGCAACTGGCTGCCTGTTGCTGTTCTATGTTAATTTCTTTTTTTTTTTTTTCCCACAAAATTGCTTACTTTATTCTGTAATACCCAATTGTTTGTGTAGACAATACTTTTGACCACAATGTTAAAAATCTTCTGTGTATTTTTAAGTGCTAATGGACTGCAGGTAAAATTTTGCTTGCTTTCTTTTCTCAAAAGATTGAACTTGACTTAATCACGGGCACTGAAGTTCTGTTATCAAAAAGAAGCAACTTCGGAGACTGGCCTAAAATGTTTTGTTGTCCTAAAAGCAGTGTTAACTAAATGTTCATAACTTGCTTTTTTTTTGTTAAAGATTTGCTTCATTTTTAACAAGATAGGTCAGTGTTCTAAATACTGGCCAAATATATACCTGTTTATTCAGAAGTAATTAACATTTTCCTTGAGTGCAGTTACTACTTTTCTCAAAATGATCTCTCTTTTGAGATAATTTCTAGATTTTCATGTCTGCATCAAAAAAAACTCAAAACCGAGCCCCTTCTCTACAGTATACAATCGCAAAAGGAAGTAGTTTTGTTAGTGACTCAAATACCAAAATTCCTTTAAAGAGCCTAAGCTTAACAGAAATGGGGCTAAATTTAAGATAATTGGGCTTCTGCTGTGCAAACAAGGACTTAGTTTTTACACTGGACTTTCCGTCAGTCTTTAAACTTTTTTGTAGGTTGTCAGCGTAAATTGTTTCCATCTACACTTGATGGAGAAGACTTTGTTCCTGATTGCTCTATATCTCCACCCCTCTGAATTTTTTTTCAATAGGTGCACTAGGCCTTCCAATGAGGGGAATGAGCAACAATACCCCTCAGTTAAATCGCAGCTTATCACAAGGCACTCAGTTACCGAGCCACGTAACGCCAACAACAGGGGTACCAACAATGTCACTTCACACGCCTCCATCTCCGAGCAGGTATTTATTGACAGCCAATATTTCCGCAATTGTGTCTTTCTGCAGAGCTCTTGTTAAATGTTCTGCGTATTTTGCCTCAACTACAGTCTGATTAATTAGAGAAAAAAAAAAAAGAAAAGTAGTTTCTATTGACCACTGTCTGTGTTAGGTAAATAATACTGTAAAACAGTAAGGGTTTTGCTATAAGGCGGTGTTTGATTTTTGTATGTAAAGGACAAATTGCTGGCAAATTCTGCTTCAGAATGTAAGAGGCTGTGTTTTGATTGTTCTGGTAAAGGTGTGGTTAAAATTTTGTGGATGTCATATACTGTATGACATATATTAAAGTAGTAGGTGTGAAGCGCTCATTAAAAAAAGAGCTGTAACACATTTTCACATGCATAATACTTAAGTATTTATCTAAACTTGACCAAGGACTTGATTAGTGTGTAATGAATGGGTCACCTGGTATTTCTGAAGAATTCAAAACCTACGTTAATTACAGAGAGTAATCCAAGCATGTTGTATTGATGCTAAGTACAAATTAAGTTGCAACAGCTCAGAGTCCGGCCTATGTTGGTAATCTAAATGAGTAACCAAATACTATTGTACAAATTCATCTCTGTGGATGGTTTTTCTCTTTCAGGGGGATATTGCCTATGAATCCTAGGAATATGATGAACCACTCCCAGGTTGGTCAGGGCATTGGAATTCCCAGCAGGACAAACAGCATGAGCAGTTCAGGGTTAGGCAGCCCCAACAGAAGCTCTCCAAGCATAATATGTATGCCAAAGCAGCAACCCTCGCGACAACCTTTTACTGTGAACAGGTAAGGCTGTTTAATTGGACCGTCCCTGTACAGCCATGGACGTGCTTAAATGCTGCTCTGGAAATCTAATTCTTTGCCCATTAGAATTAAGCTCAAAAGCTGCTTCATGTGTACTCATGTCCTGGCAATAAACTTTGAAGCTGCTTTTAAAGATTCACACAAGCTTTTAGAGGCCTTTAAGCTGAATTCTGTTTCCAGCTATTGAATTTCTGCTGCTGCTTCTTCAAAATATGTGATGTTTCTCATGTGTTCCCAAGTTTGGCTTTGAAACATGTCTTGATTTTGGGGTATGCGCATGCATTTTAAGACTGTTCATCTATGAGTTTGGGAAGAAGTAAGGCAAGATTTAAAAACATAATAGTTATTCTGGAAGAATAGTTAGCTGATTCAGACACAGTGGGGACCTGCTATTTGACTTCTTTAAATTCTGAAATAATACAGGCAATAGCGGGTTGCCATTTGTTTGAGGATTTGGTGCTCGTTTGGATGCCAAAAGCTTCTCAATCACTTCTTTTCTAACTCTGGACAAGATTCTAACCCTACATTATTAGGCTTTAACTGTGTTTCGGTGCTGTGTTTATGTTTAGTTCATGTTGAACTGTGAACTTAATTCATGTTAAACTTGTAATAAAAAGTGCGTTGATTCTAATTATTTAATGTGTGTAGTCACAACTTTGCACAGCTGACTGCTTTCCAGGCTTCATT
Source organism: Merops nubicus (assembly GCF_000691845.1). Lineage (NCBI taxonomy): Eukaryota > Metazoa > Chordata > Aves > Coraciiformes > Meropidae > Merops > Merops nubicus. The sequence continues at coordinate 36,650 of NW_008588969.1, forward strand.
CCACAACCTCATGATCTCTGTACTCCCAGTTTAATCCTTTTTCTCCCTTCAGGCCCTTCCTTAGGGGTCTGTCTCTTAAAGCACAAACAAGCTCATGGCAGTCAGATGCCACATCTAACCCAGTCTAGCATTTTACAAAATGGATAGAGGAAGGTGAAACTTAGTCAGACTTTTTGGGTCTGTAGTTTGACACTTAAATAGGTATAAAAATGCTTTTCTCAGTCATAGCAACAGAGATCTGGTAGTAGCAATTTATGTTGTTGGAGCTTGAGAAGACTTTGTATCTTGCCTCTAATTACATAGAATTTGCTTTTCTTTCCTATGATGTATAGTGGCAAGTAAAGATGATAATTTTAAAAGATAATTTTACATTTTACAGTATTTTTGAAACTTGGAACATCACAAATGTTTGAAATAATTTAATGTATTTAAAAACTCTACATGCAGAGGGCAATTATTTTGGAGATTGATGTGTGTATAGAAAGCACTTGTTTAGATATTGTTCAGCTGTAGGGTAGATAATGAACTGTCTCCCTGTCTGTAGGAGCATTAAGTTAAATTCCTTGTCTTTCACTGTTTGCATTTTATACCTCATTTTCAAGAAGCTACAGGTCTTACAGATTGAGGAGATATCACTGTAACAACGACAAGTTCTTATCTCACAGTTTATTAGCCTACAGAAGTATGGTAGTATAGGTCCAACTGTTAAATGATATATTTAACAACATTTTGAAATTATACTTGGTGGGGGAAAGCAAAATCATGATGTCACCTTGACAGGTGCATGAATTATATGACTTCCAGGAAGTGTTTTCTGAATGGTTGTCTTAGTTAGAGCAACCAAAGTTTTTAGGGCTTTGAACAAAAAAAGTGCTTCACCTTCCCTTTCTTAGTTCCATGGGTAAAATAGGTTACAAATAATTGTAGAGTGTGCATTTTGTGGCCTAATGCCTTTCTTATCCCTGAAATTCTTAGCATAGTTATTTTTGCCTTAAAAGCCAATTAAAAAAAAACTTACATGAGAAGTACTGTCATCAGGCTAGATTATGAACCCTCAAGATTAAATTGTCTCCTATTGCTGGTCTCACCAGGTCTAGAATTCACCAGTGATACCAGGAATGTGTTTCTTCAGTCGTGTGAGGAGTCAAAGATCTGGATGTCTTTCAGATATACCGTCTTGGGGAAGCAAAGCAGGACAGGATCAGTCTTGGCTGACTTTCCTTTCTTGATGTATCAATCCAAAAATGAAGCTTTTAAGGCTATTTCAAATTGGACTGCAGATTTGCAACTGTGGAAAATGTCTTGTGAAGGTTTCCTAGATTTTCACTAGAAAACGTTTGACATTTTTATTTACAGAAGCTTCTAAAACATTGATTTAGATCCTGTTACAGAGGAAAAGTGGATATTGTAGTTTACCACAGGGCAGAAATTCAGAATTTCACTTAGCTGAGGCCTGCCTTTGGGCTTCTCAACATCTTCAGCTTGCCCAGAACAAAGCAGATGATGTGTCAGAATGTCTTTCCAAACACAGTAGTCCTGTATGATATTTAGATGTCTTCAAACCATTTTTGCCTGACTATATCAAGTTCAGTTTAGCTGGTGTCCCTGTGTGACAGCCTACCCCTATGCTCCTAACAGTGCCATATGAACATTATAATGGAGTCATGGCAGACTTGATCTCTTCCATAATCCAGCTTTCTACCCAAAAATGAATGGATTGAAGTCTGACTTTCCAAAATAGAACAATGAAGCAGCAGTAAATGCAATATGAAATCATTAACGACCGTGTTTGTCGTAACTTGCTGGTGTTAAGACACAGTAGCTATTAAAAAACTAAGTTACGAAATTACTCTGGTTGTCTTGATTGAGCAGTGCCTGCTGCTGCTGTTCAGAGTACTAGGAAGGAGAAAGGGAAATAATTACAAACTGAGTTTAGACTAATGTGGCTTGCTTAAGTTTGAAATAATTTAAGTGTATTAGGGTTTTTTTCCACCCCTTAATGCCTTCCACTGGATATTGCAAAGTATGTATACCCTTTTGTCTGACTTCCTGGATTTTTTTCACAGTATGTCTGGATTTGGGATGAACAGAAATCAGGCATTTGGAATGAATAACTCCTTATCGAGTAACATTTTTAATGGAACAGGTGAGTTTACCTTCATTCATGCTGATCTTAAAGGACAGTAGAGAGACTTCTTTGTTCTGTTGGATTGCAAATTTCATACAATTTTCAGTTGTTCTGTAGAAATGCTGCTCCAGAAGTGGTACTGTGAAACTCATACTACTTAATAACATTGCATTTTAATACTTTTGAAGATGAGGTGAAAGTATTCTGTAACATACCCACTGTACATCACATGACTGTAGATTATACCTAGTCAGTTAGAAATTCAAAATAGCTTATGGAATTGAAAAGGAGATCAGAGAAGGAATGATTTATCTATTTTCTATGAAAACATTATGTAAGGTAAAAACAGTGGGAAAATATTTTTTTGCAATTTCAAACTCCCTTTGAACAACTGGTTGGAATGGGATTCTTTCAATCAGTTATTTGAGTTATTTTTCTCTGGAAATAGTTCCTCACCTGAATTTAATGAACTACAGAGAGCAAACCATCTTTGTGCATAAATGCCTTTGGTTTGTGCATGCTGACGTTTCTGTAGGTGGCTGCGTATATGAAGCAACATGGTGTCCTAGTGACGTCACAGAGGGCATCCCGGTGGACTTTCTGACACCTTTCCAGAGCTGCAGCTCTGGCCTCACCTGTGTAGCGTTTTCTGCTGCAAATCAAAAAATGTTCCCATTGCACTGCACTGGCTCTACAGCTGCTTCAGCTTTATCTTAACTTCTCTAAGGACAAGTGTGTTCCTTGATGCTACTTATAATATGGATTATTATGTTCTCTCAAACTGCTTCTTGATAGCTCCTTAAATTTTAAAACAGGCTACTTATCCTAGTACTGTAATTTTGACAGTCTGCCTGCATTTTATTCATGCAGTCTTTAATTCAAAATGAGTAGGCCTTGTTACTAAGTACTGTTGACCAGCTGTTGTTCAAAAACAAACACCAAACATATTGATGCCCTTTAGTTTTGTAACACAGAGGCTGTAGTTATTTGTATTAATTATATTAAGAGTAAAAAATCAACTTGAAGAAAACATATCCTACATTTATCTTGCACATAAAGAAGTCTTCAAGTTAAAAAAAAGTAAGGAATTTTAAAATATCTCTTTTTGTCGTAGATGGAAGTGAAAATGTGACAGGACTGGACCTCTCAGATTTTCCAGCACTAGCAGACAGAAACAGAAGGGAAGGAAGTGGCAATCCAACTCCATTAATAAACCCTTTAGCTGGAAGGGCACCCTATGGTAAGACAATATTTTTGAAAATTCTTTGAATTAAATTTGGTATTTGGTTGATTCACCTTTTGCTGTTCATAAGGTAATAGGCAATTTTTCAAAAAATGCTAGACACTTGAACTCCCAAGTCTCATCCTTCAAAATAAATTATTATTTCTGTGATTGGAGGTTCTCCATAGGCTTTCATAAGTAGTACTCATCTGCTTTAGTTCCACGGTCAGTAGAGGTTCTGGAAGGTTTCAGTCTGTATGGTATGATGACTCTGAAGCTGCTCACTCTTGACATTTCTTAGGTGAATGGGTGGTTTTCTAATGGCATGTATACAAGAACTGTTGATGTCAGAGTAGTAAATTTTATAAATACTTGATCACTGTCAGCAGCTGTAAACATACTGTATGTGTTCAGTTTATTGGTAATACTTGCTGTAGTACTGTTCACTGTCACTCTTAAAATGAACATCAGATTTCAAAAAATAACATGTAAGCATCAACTGTTATCAGTCAGTTTCCAAGTCTGTGTCTTATATAATTCTTGCTGAACAGCTTAAAAAAATATGCAAGGAAAAACTTTAAGGTGGATACAAATCTTATTATTGGGGTCTGGAAAAAATTCAGGTAAGCTTAGTGTGAGACAGAATAATTCTTTTTTGTTACTGCTTTAGTAATTTTGTCATGCATGTTGCATCAGCTGCTCTGAAAAGTTGCTTTTATAACCAGAAGTTATTTTTGTGATACTTGTCAAATTTCCAACCCAAAATAACTATAAAAAGCTGGTGTTTTTCAGAGATAGCTCCAGCTTTAATTGGAGAGAAATAATAGATACCGCGTTATCAGGAAAAAGTAGCCTCATGGATTGGGTGTAACCAGAGCCCTGTGCTTACGATAGCTGTGAGAAATTGTTAAACAAACAAGCTGTAGTGCTCCTAAACACAGGGGAAATTCACTTCCCCAAATAAAGACATTGAAAAGTCACACTGAGAGTGGAGAGCTAATACGGCTTGTGTTTTACATGAGATTTTGTCTGTCTCTGGAAGTGAACATTTATGTGAAAACTTGATAGAAGGTGGGAAAGAGATCCACACAGATGTGCGTCCAGCAATAGAGCTGGAGTTCAACATTCAGCACATTAAAAAAATCTGTAATTGCTCCTGTACTTAGACTATTTCCCCGTTCTGGGGCTAGCACAGCTCCAGAGTTCACATGACTCTGTGGTGAACCAGGGAAGAAATTTCTTTGTGTGAAGAGTTATCCTGAGCCTCTGCTTAATGCAGGGAATGAGTGTGCTGGTACAAACAGTCAAGAAATGGGGATATGAGGTGTGCTGGACACTGTCTTCAGCAACAAAATGTGGAGAGTGCTTTTGGTGGTGGTCAAGAAGAAGAAGGTTTGAAACTGAGCAGAGACTTACTTCCTTCATGCTTAGCTTATTCAGGAAAATGAGACTTCAAGTATCTTCTAGATAAGATTCAGAATATGCAGCACAGTTAATTCTTTATCAGTTTTGTTCATCCAGTGGAAGAAATTGTAGTAACTCTGGATGAAAAGAGTGAACTGCAGAAACAAGATTAACTCAGTGGGTTTTCTTCCTTAAATAAAGGAACTTTGATCTCTAACTCGAGTACTAAAGAAACTCATGTGTAGTCAACTACTGAACCATTTTAGATGCTATACATTTCTTAAGAACCTTTGAAAAACAGGCCCTACACTTCCTTCTGTCTTCTCTTCCTCTAGTGCAGTGTTGTTTGCTACCAAATGACTGTATTACTTCTCTGTCTCTCAGCAAAGAATATTTGCCCTCGGGTGTGTGGTGTGGGGGATTTTCTTTTGGGTTTTTTTGTTTTGATTTGGGTTTTGTTTTTTTTCAGCTGGCATTAAAAAAAAAAAAAAAAAGAATGTTGCTTTTCAGTAGTCGGAATCCATGTTCCAATGTGACTGGCCTACTTTTTTTAAATTAGGGTCAGAGCACTGAGAGTTGCAGGCTAAATGCTTTCAGTTTTCATACTGAAAGTAGGAGTCATTCTTATGTCACAGGCAAGTATTTAATTGGTGATATGTTTTGCTGCAAGTTAGCTGGGCATCCTTTAGGAATATGTGCTTCTAAAGAGATTATGCTAAGAAATTCTTCATGCAATTAGGGGATGGAGGAAAAATGTATCATAATCTTACAAGCAGTACATCCTTCCTTCATCAATGGATTTCCTTAAATACCGCTTTAATAATGCCTGTAAAAAGATTATTTGATTATTTAGATGTGCAAAACAGGTGCTGTTCCTGGTAAAAATACTGGGCTTCATTCTTAAAGCAGTGAATGTGTCTATGAATTTAACCTGGAGTGTTTCTCAGCTCACACCTAAATAAGAGGCTTTAGTCTAATATGTGTGGTTGTTTTAAATGAATATGCTTTGTTTTGGTTTACCTGGTTTTTTTGAAAGTAATTTCTGCTGTACAGCTTGCACATAATGAAAATGGACAGTAAGCAAGATCAACAGCAGAAAATTCTTTACTTACCAGTCATTTAATGTTATTCCTGCTTTCATTTTGATGATAGTTGGAATGGTAACAAAACCAGCAAGTGAGCAGTCCCAGGACTTTTCAATACACAATGAAGATTTTCCAGCATTACCAGGCTCCAGCTACAAAGATCCAACATCAAGTAATGATGACAATAAATCTGTAAGTAAACATTAAATCTTCCCTTATTTTGAGTGTTCATACTTCATTTGAGGATTGTGTTTTAAAATGGGCAGTGACTATATTTGTAATAAAAGATTTTGAAATTTGCCCCTCTAAATTGATGAGGAATTTTGCATGAGCAGCATTTCATATAACAGTGTAAATGGAATTTCTCAAGAAGTTGTTTGGTTCCAACAGTCACTTTTAAGTTGTTTTTTTAATTTCATATGACTTTTGTGTATCCTTTTGTATTTGGTCGAGGGGCCAGGGCGGTGCTTGCAAGAACACCTCAAAATTTATTTTTGAGAATTGATATATATTTTTTTTGAGTTCTGCAATTCATGATTTTTTTTTTTTTTTCTACCAGTTCCAGCTTAATTTTTGCTGTTGGTACTTCTCATCAGTAGTGCCAATGTACACATTATAACGTCTTTCTGCAAAACTGTCAAATCCTTTAAAAGTTAGGTAGTACAATATGACTTCAAGGTAAATCTCTTGATGGGGAAATGAAATTGCAAGGAAGAAGATCTTGTAATAGAGACCATTGTGTTCATGAGTATATTGTAGGCTAGTGGGATATGCTGTATCCTAAGTATTGTTGTAGTTATCATGCATCAGATATATAGCTTAGATAATAAGATTGGGGCGGGTGTGTTTCATTGTTTAGTCTGAAAAATTTTTAAAAAAAACCCAAATGCTTTATTTTATTGCAAATGGAAGGTGAATAAAGTTTGGATAGCAGAGGACAGTTTCCAATAATATTTAACAAAATGTTCTAGTTTCTGATTGCAAATACAAGTAATAAAACAAACAAAAATGAATAAGTAGTTGATGTGACAACTGAAGCGTGAAAACTGAAAAATGCAGCTGTTCAGAAAAGGGATGGGAGGAAGGGCAGGTTTGTCATGTGGAGAACCTTCTGATGCAGTTCATGTTGAATACAGTGAGAAAGGAGGGAGTAAATGTGATTGCATTGCATGACCACGGGTTTATCCTCAAAACAAGAGTGAGAAACACTAGTTAAGGAAGATATTCTTTTGTCAACATATGGGCTCCTGGAGTGCAGTCACAGTTTTCTTGCCAGACATAGTGTTTACATCTCTTTCCTGATAGCTGCAAATGTGCCAACTGTATGTTGCTTGCACCTGAAATTGGCTTGAGTTATTATCTGTTGCTACATCGTGGAGTGTTACACAGGAGCAGGACCGTGTGGGGAAGAATATATCATATGATGAGTCCAAAGTACCCTCTAGTCACAGGCACATGGTATATCCATTGTGTGTTGAAACTCGGGTGTAAAATATTTTCTTATCCTTTTAGACTGCATGCTCTTGCCTCATTAATAACCCTTATTGTATGACAGGTATACTTTATGAAGTGGTAAACATTATGTAAGGTTTGTCCACAGAACTCAAGCTTCAGCTTGGTTATATTTTAGTGTCTAAATTAATTACAGTAACTTCACATACTGGTTTAGAGTACTTGACTGAAAGTGTGGTTAACAAGTTTTTCCCTTTTGGTTTGTTTACATCATGCCAACTCTGCAAATTATTTCTAACAGAATTTGAGTACATCAGGCAAAACATCATCCAGCACAGATGGGCCCAAGTTTCCTGGAGATAAAAGTTCAACTACGCAAAACAACAACCAGCAGAAAAAAGGGATCCAGGTGTTACCTGATGGTATGTGTAATTTAATTTTTTCTTCTTTAAAAGTTTTGACAGTCATTTAGATCACCTTGCTGATTCTTCCAGTTCTTGAAAGGAGAAAATTAATGTGTTCTTCTTGCCCAGGTCGGGTTACCAACATTCCTCAAGGGATGGTGACGGACCAGTTTGGAATGATTGGCTTGTTAACATTCATCAGGGCAGCAGAGACAGATCCAGGAATGGTACATCTTGCATTAGGAAGTGATTTAACAACACTAGGTCTCAATCTCAACTCTCCTGAGTAAGTTTCTGGTTTTCAGTACTGTCTTCAGTTTTGGTTTTATTATGCTGTCATTTTTTATAGGCACACTTAACTCACATGACTATCAAGATACTTTGCCAAATAAAATTTTAAAATGTAATGACAGTAAAATAAAATTTTCATAAACAAGAGTATTGTGCTTCAAGGCATACTGAGATCTTGTTATAGAAGCTGTCAATAAACATAGTGGCTTTGCTTATTCTTCTAACCATTTTAGGACTTCCTTCAAGGATTAACAGTGTATTGTTAATAAATGTCATATATATGTTATTTTTCCCATGATAGTATTCCTTGAGGATATCTACAATTAACTCTCAGCAGTTTGGTGTGTAAATTCGATTTATATTGTTGCAATAATGAGCAGAGCATCTGCGGTGTTACCCTGCACCAAAGATTAGCTATAAAACTACATTTTCATTTAAATTAACTTCTAGTTAATCAGTTCACCTAAGTTGAGTCATGTAGACTTCCTGTAGAGGCAGGGGGGAGAAAAGCAGTTAGCAATTGTACTAATGGTAAGATAAGTGCTTAAGATATGTGCCTCTCTTTCTCTACTAGTTACAGAAGGAGCATAAATCAGTTTTGGACAAAACTGGTATTTCCTAGGTGACTGTAATAATGAGAGAAATTTTATTTCTGGTACATCCCCCATCATTTTGTTTCAGCAGAGATTTACATAGTGGTAGCCTTATTTGACAGTATTAGGCAATGTGTGTATTCTGAGGTTTGAACATAATAAATAAAGACCAAACAACCGACACACACACAGTTTCTGTGTTTCACAAATTGATACAGAGCTGCATATAATCTGGGGAGACTGGTGAATGGGAGCATCAAGGTGAGAGGGGAAAGGGTAGGAAAAATGGCTCCTTATTTTTATGTCTTGAAATAATTGGCATTAATTTATATATTTCTTTCTGGAGATGTAACTCTTTAGAAATCACCGCTTCCAGAAATTCTTCCTGTAGAGCTTACATCCAAACTTAGTCAAATTGTTATGCCATTGGCACTTCTAAAAATGTTTCAAAACCGTCCTCCAAAAGTCAATTGTCTGTAGTTATTTGCAGCATACATTCTGTTAACATAGCATCATTTTCATGGGTAATGAAAACGGGCCACTTCTCTGTTGGATCCAGTAGTTTCCCCAGTCCCATCCTCTTCTCCCACAACATAAAGAGAGTGCATAAAGAACAGTTACACTGGTCATAAGTCACTGCTTTTCCTTGGTGGTCCCAGAGTTTACAGCACTGACAGGGAGACTGAGTGTCCTGGAGCTACACAATACTTAAGTAATTTACTGTTCTTAGTGTTAATTATTCAAACTTAATTTTGAGACTCATCAACTGAAAGTAGATTGCCTTTCCTCATCAAAATACTTTCAGGCACAGCTGTATCTGAATTCTTGAGTTGTTCCTTGACACAAGAGGAATCATTTCGTTATACAGCTACTTTCTCAAAGTGTTGGCATGCAGAATAATAGTACATGAATTTCATATTTTATTCCATGTTATCAGTTCATTTTAACAACTAACATAGAGCTTAAGCTTAACATGCATACTGGAAAGTCCACATAAAACCTCATAGGTTTACATAGTACCTCACTGCAGAGGAATACTAAACATAATTTGATGCTGTGATGACTTGTAGCTATGTTATGCAGCTGCTGGAAACAGCATCCAAATTAGTAGCATGTGTTTGTACACAAACAGTATATATACCTGACATGCTGCTGCTTTCCCTTAGCAGCTATGCTGTTAACAACTGGGTTTTTAATACTTTTAATATTTAATGTACATAGGGTATTTAGTGTCTTGAATGGATGGGGTAGGGTTAATATTGGTTGTACTTTATACTACAGAAAAGCTTTGCAAACAGCATGTGCAGTTGTCAGTGTCTGGCCTGCCATCTTGCCTCATGTTAAACATCCTTTGCTTGCTTTATGAATTGTTTGAAAAACTAAAATCCTTTCACATGTAGAAAGCCAACATTTTCTGCCTTGCAGGGTACTTCTGATGGTAGAAATACGTGTCTGACTTAAAACACTTAGAACAATAAATGTGCTTTTAGAAACAAAATTTTAGGATTCTGTATATATCTCTAATGGTTTGAATTAACCCTCCTAACTCCTGGTTTTATATAGATTTTCTATGCAGGACAGTTAAGGTTTATTTTGGTTGTTGAAAGAATGGTTATGTATTGCCTGTACAGTCCTCTGTCTTTGTTAAGGAATACACTTTTAATCCCTTAAGATAACTTAAAATTCTACATAAAAAAAAAAAAATGAAAAAAAATTGTATTTTTTTTCATTCTTTAGAGACTGTACAGCTGTTTGTTCATGTTGTAAAGCTTTCTGAAATATTCATCAGACAGACTGTAGGCTGTCCAACATCTTGAAAAATGTTACATTGGTAGAGGTTTGTTTATATCATAGAGAGAACACTGTGTACAAACTCCTCAGTTTTCAGTGCATACAGAGGTGCACTCTGAGTCTGTAGAATCCTGGATTCCTTGCTCTAGGAAACTAAACCTCTAGGGCACACGTGACACTCTTCTTGGGGTAATGCCTATCCATGCTTCCAGTAGGCAGTATCATTTCATTATTTTCAACATCTGCAGATTTTGCCACTGAAATCTTCCTTCAGGCTCTAAAGCATAATTTTTGCCTACAGTAAGATTAGTTAGCCCAGAGTAACATTGACACCACTTGATCAGTGTGGTTTTCGGCCCATATAGTTCAGCTGGGAGTTGGTTGTGTTCAGACAATTTGGTAGATTTTCTATATTTTTTAATAGTAATTATTTGGCCTTTGATGAGAAGGAAGCAAGAATTTTGTAGGGTGTACCATACTCAAGTTTCCTTTTCAAAACTTGCCATAATAGCATGCCATCATAGATAATTCAAAGCAGGCTGTAGCTACCGGCTAAGAGTACATTTTGCTCAGTCCTTCTTTTCACTTGTCTACCTGTTAATTAGAAAACTAATTCCTTAGTGCATCACTCATTGTAGCAGAATTGGAAGGTTCATCATTTTCTCTTTAAACTAGTGGCTCAATTTAAAAAAAATTAGCAAAATCTTTATGAAAATAAGATATTAAATCATAATCAATTTATATTCATGTTGTGCTGGAATTCAGCGTATTATCACTGAAATATAGAAGAAGAGTAAAATGTTTACCAGTTTAAAAAAAAAATCTGCCAGTATAAGCTTTTCTTCCCCTTTTAAGTCATAGGGTAGTAAATCAGAGCCCACCAGGCTTGTTGCAGCTGTTCCTACACAAATTGAAACCCTGTGTAAAATTTGATCACTGAGGAGGGTTGGGATCCCTGGCACTTAAGGAATGACAGATTAACCCATGTAGACTCCCGTGGCACTTTTAAACACAATCTTACTCCACGTATTAATAAGAAAATGAATATATGTAACTATTTTAGGAAAATGGGCTGGAACTTTCCTTTTCTCCCTCCTTCTCCCTCCTGCTAGTGATTTCAGTTGTGTGGTATGTTTTTTAGGCTTGTGAGGTTGGTTATGGAATTGTTTTATGTGGTTGGTTTGGTTTTGATTTTTGATAAACTTGTTCTGTTCTTTTTCTTCAGAAATCTTTATCCCAAATTTGCATCACCATGGGCATCGTCACCTTGTCGACCTCAAGACATAGGTAAGAGAGAAATAACTACTTAATTCAGTATTAATATTTGCGAATTATATTCATTTACATGTCTTAATAGTTGCTTCAATTCCGATTCTTTTTTAGACTTCCATGTTCCATCTGAATACTTAACTAACATTCACATTAGGGATAAGGTGAGTACGTCTGTGTGTGCGTAATTTTTGTAAATTTGTTACCAGTAATTATCGAAATTTTCTTTCAGATAGGTAATACTCAAAATCAGTGCATCTTATGGATGGTCCAAATTTTTTTTAGGAACAGTGATATATTAAACGACTAATTGGACACTTATGCACCCATTCCATCTTAGAAAAAGAGAGGGAAGACAAAACTGAGTGTGGTTAGCAGAAGAAAACGCTGCTTTTAAGAACATAAGAAACATTATATTATTAAAAGTTTGCCTTTCATTCAAAGCAGAAGTTTGTTATAGTCCACATACTGTAATATTCAAGTGCCATATATAAATTGAGATATTTCTTCTTACCATAAGCTTGGAATCATGGTTCAAGATATTCTCACATTTATTTGTTGCATTCCATATCTGTGCGAATAGGCATTTCTTTTTTTTTTTTAGATCTATTTTCTTTGAGCTATTGTAATTCTGTAAGAAGGATCATTGAGAAATATTGTAAGACATTTTAGTAATGCTACTTAATAGAGTATGAAGTGAGCAAATGCCTATAGATACTTGATTTTTTTAATATAAAAAAAGTAAGATGCGGGTACACACAGGTAGAGTGAGAAAATTCTGTCTTGCTCATACATTACTCCTGTTTATTTTTCTACTGTATCCTTTAACTTAGAAAGGTTAACTAAAAGTGGATAGAATTTGATTGTTTTTATAATAGTTACTCTTGTTATATTAGAGTATCAGTTGCAACACTTAGGATGGAAGCACGTTCTGGATGTATCCTTGTGTTAAAGTGGGATAGTATGTCTTAAAACTTTTATCTATTGTGATTTTTCATCCTCATTTTCTTCAATCTTTTGCAGCTGGCTGCAATAAAACTTGGCCGATATGGAGAAGATCTCCTGTTTTATCTCTATTACATGAATGGAGGAGATGTATTACAGCTATTAGCAGCAGTAGAGCTGTACGTTCAAACTATTTTGTCAGTCTTATATGATTTAATCTATTGCAGTAATGAAGTAGTAGATGTTAAAAAGAAAAAAAAGCGACCAAAAACCCAACAAGTTAGACACTGAAAACAGAAGCTTAGTCAATCTACAGCTGGAAACCTTTTTTTTAATTACCTCCTCCAACCTTGGTTCTATTTTGTACTTTTTTTTTCATTCATACAGTGGAAATCAAAAGTCTGTCTCATGAATTTTGCAATATTATGAAGCACTGTGAAAAAGTGGCGTGTGCCAGCCATTATTAAACATCTAACTTACCTATCTTGAACAAAATGAAAACCACTAAATAAATCGTAAAAGGAATTTGTTGTGTGAACCTGCTAGACTACTTAGTTTTATATATGATAGTTTGAGGTGTAATAATTGTGCGGAAGAGGTATGAGATCACTGGTATAACGATGTCGTTAGAAATTTTGTTTTGGTTTTGAATGCATTGTACAGTTTTGATTGAAACGCTTTGAATTTTTTTGTTATTAAGTCAAAGTTAGACAACTAACACTAAAAACTATCTTTCCTTCCTATTAAAAATGGAAGATTTAACCGGGATTGGAGATACCACAAAGAAGAACGAGTATGGATCACCAGGGCACCCGGCATGGAGCCAACAATGAAAACCAATACGTACGAGAGGGGAACATATTACTTCTTTGACTGTCTTAACTGGAGGAAAGTAGCTAAGGTATCTCTTTTCCCTTGTGCAGATTTTTTAAGTCTTTCAACGATGTATTTTTAGAAAGACAAAAGTAAAACCCAACCTCCTCCTCAAAAAACTCAAACTCTTTAACTTCCTGTTGTTCAGGTTCACTATCTTAATATCTGATGTATACAGGAATAAAGATTGCCTAAAACACTGGCTTGCTTGTGGAAAAGGAGGAGCTGTCTCTCCATTTCCAGTTTTGTTTGGAAGAGACAAGGATATAGAGATTCTGTTACAAGTTTTGTTAAAATTGAAAGCTTTTTTCAAGTACGTGATTATAGAATAGAAAGCTTTATTTGGCCTTTTAAAAGTCATGCTTGCAAATATTTTAATAGTTTGCTTCAGAAAATTAAATAGGGAGCTACCACATCTCGCTTTGGAAACAAAAGTGGAAGTGGGATATGTGGGGGGAGTTTTATTTTTTATTTTTCAGTTACGCTGTCTCTCCTTGAGCATACTGTGGGACTTTGTGCTCTGTTGTTTGAACAACAGAGTACTCTGAAAGAAATCACTTGTTTTAGGGAGGAGGCATATTTTCATGATGCCTGTTTTCTGAATTCTAGGCCAAGAGGCATTTTAGAAAAAAACAGAAAGCTATGACTCTTCTGCCTTCCCATTTCTCATAGTCTATTTGTTCCCTTCTGTCCATGAATACTGTCAGTTATGTTCACCCTTTACTCGTTAGCTGAAGAAGTTTATAGTGTTGTGCTTCCTTTTCTCCACCCTCCCCTGAAGATGACTAATTTTCAGTATCTTTCAAATTTTAAGACCATCTGTCTTCCAATTCCAGCTTTTAAGACCATATTGTACAAGGCCTTTTGCTGGCTGGATCGTGATTTCTGTGATTTCTCTTCCCCACTAAAGCAAAGATGTTTTCTAAAGTAGATATGTGGCAAAACACTATTTGAGTAATTAGGAGTGCAAACATTCATTAACCTGGCAAGAGGTGTGCTCTTCTGAAAGTAGCCTGCCCTACAAGGTAATGCATTCAGCTTCAGCTAGAGCTGGAAAAAGATACATTCACAGTTTGCATACAACAATTACACCTGCCTAGAGTCTGTTTGAGTTAAATCACTTGTCAAGAATCTCATTCCCCACTTAAGTTTGGTTAATGAGTTTTTATGCATGTGGCATGATTTTGCTTCAAGTTTTAACTGACATATTGAAAGAGCAAACATGAAACTTGCACGTCAGAACTTCTGTAGATATGGATCACACCCTTGCTTCTCTCTAAAAAAAAAAAAAAAAAAAGAAAGAAACACATACCAGATCAGACCAGATTAATCTTGAAGCCTTGAGCTCATCTGATGTAGTTCAAGCATGTTGGAATTATATTTTGTGGTTCCACGTGCCTCAGGTATTTTGTATAATCACAAATTTCACCTTTTCACTTAAGCCTAGCTTACTAGTTGTTTGCTGAAAAGGCATTTCATTTCTGTGATCAAGTTGCATCTATATACTTTCAGATGCTGAATTAAATATTTACGTGTCTGTGGATTTGTTTTTAAACATCAGCTCTAAATTAAGGGAATAAAGTTTGGTGTTCTCCCCATTAAGTGCATTACATTTCTTCCTAGCTTGTATACTGAAGTTTGCAATCATCTAGAGATTAACTAGATACAATGCTCTTTTTCCTTTCTCCCCCATTGCCCCCAGTAAATTAGCTTAGTTTGTGAAAGCTGCTCTCAGAAATGAGTGCTTTAGTTGCCCCAGATGATACAGGAGGGTCAGCAGATGATACAGGAGGGTCAGTTCATTTGCATGCATGACTCGCTGTCTCTGCATCCTATCTGGGGACCATAGGTAAACCAAGATTTCTGGAACTGAAGGTTTTAATGACAAGCCCCATTTGTATTATTTTTTCCATAAGTATAAGGTAGTTTCAGAATTTTCAAGCAAAACCATCACTCCCCTCAAAAGAAAACCCAAACAAACCCAAAGTTTTAATTTCTACTTGAATTATTTATTTGCTGCTTGGTGTACTTTAAGTTTCCCAAGATGCTGTTTAAAGCTCGTTTTTTATTATGTAAGATCATCAGAGGGAAGTAATTACCTTTTGAAAGGATAGATTTCTTCTTTAGAATCAACTGAGTATGCTCCATTTATTTATGAGCAGTAAGAGCCTCATGTAGGCTCATGCATCAGTGGAATTGAGTTTTTACCCTAGGTGGAAACACAGCATTTCTTTTGCAGCAAGGAACTTGTCCCCCATTGTATAGGGATAGCAACATCTTTGTCTCTTCTTTTTCTACCTGTAGTAAAATGTATGAAGCTGCTACTTGATGCTTAAGCATTATTTTTGAAGATGGTATTATCTCCAAGTTCTGAGTGCTGTCCTGAAATTCACTGTCCAGTCCTTGAGTTGTTAATTAGCACACCGCATCCTTTCTGTCTTAAAGACTAGAGCTGGCTTCAGCTGTTAGGCACTCCTGGAGATAGTGCAGTGGGAGACAGATACAAATCACTACTGTTCTCTGGGTTATTTTGCCCAAGGTCTACACAGATGGCCTTCTCTTTTCTCTCTATCCTGAAGATAATTCTCCCAACATTATGAAGAAATTCTTAGCTAGTACTAGAGGGGGACAGTATTTTTTGAAGTTTTGCATCTGCAGTGGTAAGCAAGAAATATGATATTCTATTTACTCCAGTGGCCATAGTAAGAGATAATATTATTTCTTAATATAAAAAATCAGAAATTTTTACATTAATATTTTTCACATATTGTTTTGAAAATTTTATTTAAAATTAGCTTGGGGCAAAATACTACCGGCAAGTTGTGTGTTGATCACAGGAAGCTAGAGAAGGCTTTGGGGGTAAATTGCTATTTTGTTACATGGAAAAGGAATTGCTTGCTAGAAATAACTCTGTGACGTTTCCATCTATGATAAATAAATAAGAACATAGATGTATGTCAGGTCTGACCTTTGCATTGTATGGTGATGTTGTTACCTCCAGTACTGATTTCTGGAGCAGACATTGCCGTGGATGAAGACTAACATAGACTTACCATAAGGGGAATGGCGGTATTTGATAACTCCGTCTGGCTTTGAATGCAAAGAAATGTATGGCAAAGTAAACTTTTTTCTAACAAAAGCAGAAGTATTAAATAATGTTTCAGGAAATTAAAAATATAAGAAGTTGGGGGGCGGGGAGGAACAAAGAAACAAAAAAAAAAACCAACAAATTCTGGAAAATTGCAGTCTCTAACTCCTACATTATTAGTGAATGTTGGGAATATCAGTTCCTTAGAAGGCCACAGTAGTAACTGCTGGTTAACACTTTCATTAGTCCTTTTTTAAAGCAGCCAGACAATAATTATTTCTGGTAAATTACTGTCTTATATGTAAACACAGTTGTTTTTCAGGGTGCTTTATAAAATTTGTATGCTGTTCTAGTGTATATGCTGAAATATAGGGCAGCATATATTTTAATGTATTGTGCTTTGCAGGCTTGGTGCATTATGCATTATCAGCTTATGTGTTTATTGTACCTATTTTAAATTGTGCTGCAGTATGATAGATGCAGTGAAATACAACTGTTTACTTTGGATAATGCTACTAAATCTTAAGACTAAGTTTGTATAAGCATAAACCAGACATGTTTTAACAGATTTTTTGGTAATGTCCTCAACTAGTTTTAACAAAGCCCCATAGACTGGATAAACATCAAATAATATATATATCTTTTTTATTAAGCTGTATGGTCTAGTTTATATTCCTAATAGATAATAGACTGAAGGATGCAGCAAAATAGCTGAGGACAATTCCTGAACTGTTAGGAAATAAAATCAAATTAATTCTATGTTGATACATGGTAATAAATGTGAAACAATAAGAGTGACAATAAACTTCAAATTCACGTTAAATGCAAAACAAAATGTAGGAAAATGCCAGCTGCAGATTTGTCTGTGTATATGGTTTTTCATCCTAGGACATGTGAAAAGTACAGTATGGTTAGACACTTTGATTTTTTTTTCACTGAGGATTTGGCTGCATAGTTTGCTGATGATGAGGAGATGAGAGAGGAAGGAAAGTGGATATGACACCAAAAATGCCTTCTACGGTTGGATATTTACTGAAATCCTAGTTTAAATTGTCTGAAGTAAACAGTCTGGAATTTCTCCTTTGCAAAGTAATCACATTTAAGGAACAAGATTATAAAACTGTGATTTTGTAGCTATAAAATGTGGAGTTCTTTACGGGAGAGAAAGTTGAATGTCCAAGTGTTTATTTGCATATGATAGTTGCTGCCTGTATTAAATTACTCCCTATACTTTTAAGACTAATATTAATTTAAATACTTTTATAATTACTAAAAAGTTAAAATTGTTCTTCTAACAGAGATGTGCCATCCATCTTTAAGCCACTATAAATGCTGGGGTTTTGGTCCCATTTGGAATTTTTGAGCTAGCCATGGGGTTTCTAACATCAGCTTTGATAGACTTAAACACTCCAGAATATTTTGTCCTTGGGACACTTCCTACTCTATAAGTTTTGGTTTGGTTTACTTTGCTAATGCTATGGATCACCTTAAACAG
Organism: Merops nubicus; assembly: GCF_000691845.1. NCBI lineage: Eukaryota > Metazoa > Chordata > Aves > Coraciiformes > Meropidae > Merops > Merops nubicus. The sequence continues at coordinate 54,690 of NW_008588969.1, forward strand.
CTCTCTTCTTTCTTTAGTATTCTTACCTATTATTGTTTCTACATGTGCAGGCTGATGTAACTTTGTCATCAAAACAAATTTTCAGGATGACGTAAGAAGTGATTGATTTCTTTGCGTAAAACAATTTATTTAGTATCACACATGCGCTGTAATGTTCCACACACATTTAGTATTCATCATTCTTGGTTAATAAAAGATATTTAATTTTTAATAATTACTTCCATGTAGAATATAAAACAACGTTTGTCAATGGATAAATGGCACTTTTTAACATTTTATTTGTATCTGTTTATATTAAAAAATATCGGTACTAATGTTCACATGCTAAACCACAGTGGCCCCTGGAATCAAAAGCAGAACCAAAAAGTATACCTGTAATACTAGTATTTTTTCTATATGTAATAAATAATTACCTTTTAGTTTGCAAAAATATTGGTCACCGCGTTCTTTTTTTGGTGTTGTCAGATACAGCTTTAGGTGTTCATATACGCTACTGGATATTGGACTTGAGCATTGCTGACACTGGGATGCAAAAAGGCTGGGTTAAGCCTGTTTATTTTAAAAAACAATGACAGTTTGAAGTATGAACTCGCATACTTCTAAAGAGAATTAAGTAGGGAATCATATTCCTTCTTCTGTATGAGGAGCCTCCAGTTTGTGGCACAAAAAGGACTCCTCAAGCTACCAGGCATTTCTTTCAGACACACACCTTGCTCACAGCTACTACAAATACTAGAGGCAGGCAAACCCCTTATGTTTGGAAAGCCCTTTTTTGACTACTGATACTCTTTTACCAGTTGAGTACTCATTCTTTTCTGTGGGTAATTTCGAAGGCAGTTTAAAGTATGTGGAGGTTCACATAACTGAGTGAAGTTGGCCAGAGGTTGATAGTAATCTGCAGACCCTTCAACAATTATATGCAAAATGGAAACTTGAAAGCTATGAATAGGATAAAAGTTTGAGTGGTATTTTTTTCTATTGCAAAATGACTTCAGAGCTGATGAAGTGTAAGTCAGCCTTTGGGACCAAAATACCTACATAAATTTTAGACCTCCATCTTGCTTCTGACAGAAAGAGGGAAGAGGCATTTCTTCAGTATCAGCATGTGTCTGTGTCTACACAAAAAGAGAATGTACACCAGCTAGAATGCAGTGTTGATTAGGACTGCCAAAAGCAATTGACTTATGTATATATAACTTAAAAAAGCCCAAACAAACCTACCCACCACCAAAATGGAGAGAGAGGGGCGAAAAAAAACCCACCCCACACCATCTAACAACAACAACAAAAAAACCTAACCAACTAAGAAAACCCTAGGCTGGAGTAGAGAGCAGGGAACTAGAAATGAAGCAGATGTGCAGCACTTTGGGGTGTGTGGCTGTAACCTCACATAGGTTTTTCTAGGGTTTTCGAGGCTTGGGGACCATATCCTCTGGGGAATACAGACTTACTAAATGCTTAACATTTTCCCCAACTTTCTTTCCTTACCATGCTAATGTTCTTTCTGTGGTAGAGGAACCTTGTTTTATCTTAAAGAAGAGAGGTCTGAGAGCTGGATTTCCTAGATTTTATTTCTGGTCTTGAATTGTTTTGGTCTTTAATTTAGTTTGCCTACCTGTAAAAACTGATATATTGTACTGTTTAATCACTTTAGGGGTTGTTCTAAAATAATGTCTTCGCTACTCTTAGTGTTTTCATCTGTATATAAAAGTAGTGAAGTGTTTGCTCTGCAGATACAGCCAACGTTCTGCTGAGGCTAGTTACTGAGTTAGGCAAGATAAATTACTGTGCGTGTCCCAAGGCAGCTGTTGTGGCATTACCAAGAAGGGCCCTTAAAGAACAGTTCTGCAACTTCCGCTTACTCTGTTTCTTGAAAGAAGATAAAATGGGGATGAGACACAGTTAAACTGCTGAAAGGATCTGAAAAATATAAGATTTAAGTAAGACCTTGTACATTTTTGTATAAGTGAAGTAAGGAGCACCAAATATCGAAATGCACTTGTTAGGGTTGTGTGCACAAATTAAGGGCACAAGGAAGGAATTTGGGTTTTTTCATGGTAATAATCAGGATGCATTTAGTCATTGAGGGTGGTTAGAATCTGTTTCATAGTAGCTGCTGTAGTCAGAATTCCTAATGGATCATCAAAATGTTTTACAATTATGGAAACCAGATGCCCCCAAACAAAAGTCAGGTGATTGTGCTGGTGAGACAATCATGCTGCTTATTTAGGAACCAGTAGCTTGTGTGGCATTCGAGTACATGGGCAAAGATTTGTATTCTGTGTGGCTGTTTATAAAACACTGAGAGAATTTCTCTGGAAAGATGTTGGCAGTGTGATACAGAAGCAAGGAGCTCGGGCTGTACAGGAGGATTAGGCGAGTCTGAAGCTGAAATCTTAGTATGAAATGTAGTGGGATACTCTGTTAAATTCTAACTTAAGTAGATCTCAGTACTTTGTCTTTAGCATTTTAGGTAGCATACCTAAAGAAGAAAAGTAGCTAGTTTAGTGTACAGATGGGCCTTGTAGTATGCCACAAAATATCCCCAAACTTCAGTTTTCCAAAATAAGTCTCTGTATGTCTGATGTGTTCAAAGACGGAAGCTTTTATTCATAAAAGTGTGTGTGTGTGTGTGTGTGTGTAAAATTTTTTGAGATCGTAACTAGGGTTCTGAGAGTAGCGTAACATGAAAAAGGAGAGCCTACGTGCTGTAGGTGTAATGGCTTAGCATATTGACTATTTTCTACTTAAAATACAGAATTCAAGAAAACAAAACCATGTGTTTTGCATTACGATATGTTAGGACGTGATCTCTTCTGTATTTGTGCTTTTCAAGTATAACTGGTAGAAAGACCAGGTCTCAACAGGTACATGATATCTTGCTTTATTTGGTTTTGTCTTCTTTTTTTTTTTTATTTTAATTGTAGGAGTTCCATCTGGAATATGACAAATTAGAAGAAAGGCCTCATCTGCCATCAACCTTCAACTACAACCCTGCTCAGCAAGCCTTCTAAAGACTTCCCTTTTCTTGGGGTATGGCTGTCTCAGCACAATACTCAACATAACTGCAGAACTGATGTGGCTCAGGCATCCTGGTTTTAATTCCTTGAGGATCTGGCAATTGGCTCATGCGAAGGGTCACCATTTGAGGTCCTGCCTTACTAATTATGTGCTGCCCAACAACTAAATTTGTAATTGTTTTTCTTTAGTTTGAGCAGGGTCTGAATTTTTGTTTCTGTTTTATTTTTTGCCAGCAGACAAGCTTGGGTCTGTAAAGACAAGCAAGTACACTGACAAAAGTTTACCACTTAGTTTTCCAAAATGTAAAAACAAAAAAAAGAAAAGAGGCAAAAAATTAGACAACAAAATTTGCATTGTTCATTGTAGCACTATTGGTAATAAAAAATGTTTGTGCATTTTTATGTGAAGATCCTTCTCGTATTTCATTTGGAAAGATGAGCAAGGTTTGCTTCCTTCATTTTACTTCCCCTTCTGTTTTTGAAAGGCAGTTTTCGCCAAGCTTAATGCAAGAATATCTGACTGTTTAGAAGAAAGATATTGCCACAGTCTCTGGTTAGTTTCCAGAGTTGTGTATTACTGAGCTTCATCTTTCCAGAATGAGCAAAACACTGTCCAGTCTTTGTTACGATTTTGTAATAAATGTGTACATTTTTTTTAAATTTTTGGACATCACATGAATAAAGGTATGTATGTACGAATGTGTATATATTATATATATGACATCTATTTTGGAAAATGTTTGCCCTGCTGTACCTCATTTTTAGGAGGTGTGCATGGATGCAATATATGAAAACGGGACATTCTGGAACTGCTGGTCAGGGGACTACTTTGTCGCCCTGTGCACTAAAGGGCCAGATTTTCAGCAGCCAAGGACATCCATACCCAAGTGAATGTGATGGGACTTAAAGAAGTGAACTGAGACAATTCACTCTGGCTGTTTGAACAGCAGCGTTTCATAGGAAGAGAAAAAAAAAAAAAGATCAATCTTGTATTTTCTGACCACATAAAGGCTTCTTCTCTTTGTAATAAAGTAGAAAAGCTCTCCTCACTGCAGTGTTGACTTTGATTTGAGATTGTGAAATTATTTCTTCAACGATGAAAAATGGAAAAAAAAAAAAAGTTGAAGTATTAAAACTATCAAGCTGTACAGTGGTTAAGACACTTGAAGAGTCTTTTTGCTGCTGATGAGTAAATTTCTGAGAGAGTTTTGTATTCCTTTGCACACTAAAGTTTCCACGGCCAAAAGGTTTTGGTTAACCTTGGTTTCAGATCCCCTCTCTGTAACAGCAAATAGAAATCATCTTAGAAAGGCAGGTGGGTAACATTGAAGATGCTTCAAGAATTCATCAGAGAAGGAACACTTGGAAGAAGATGGTTTAGAATGGTGCATGGCTTAGTTCCAGGTTGGTATTTCCCCACTTAAAATAGAAATAAGTTTCATTTGATAATCACTAGTACTTGAACTCTCAGACACAAACAAACATGAAAAACACTGGTTCTGAAAACTGCAACCGTTCTCTAGAGCAGAGGAGGAAAAAATCTGAACCATTGGATACTTCCCTTTGTCTTGATGTGGCTGCCACTCCCCATTGAGTTGCTTCTGCTGATGCGAACTATTTCAAAATGCCTGAAATTACCAAAGCAAGAAAAGACAGCAAAACACCTCTCGGTGAATAGCAGGGACATATTTTTAGGTTTTGACCTGTTTTTCTGTTTGGTACCAAACCAACTTGTTAGCATGTGTTGAATTATGCTTGGAAGTTGGATCATTAATGGCATTGCTGTGGTTCTGTATCAAGTGTGTAACAATTCTAAATTCTGCTTCTTTTCAATATCTGTTTTAAGATGATAGACAAAAATTGATTATATTTTTTTTTTATTATTAAAGAAAATTGCTTTCTCGGCTTGAAAGAGGAGGATGGTTATAACCCAGATGATGGCTAACACAGCTGAAATAGATGGTGGCTTTTTTTTTTTTCCTCAAATCAGAGCGCAGGTACAAACATCTTTGACTATTCAAACAAATTTATGAATCTTAAAGGATCATTTCCAAAAGCATCTTTCTCAATGTTCCATTTTTTACTGTCAGAAGTCTGCTGTGATCTTTGCATTTTTTTATTTTATTTTTTTAGGGTTCCTGAAACAACATTTAGATCTTTGAATCAAATGCGACTATTTCTTATTATATGGGCTTGAGGGTTTTTTTTAATGCCATTTTTCATCTGCATAGCCAATCTCATAAAAATGAAGAACAGATAAGGTAAAGGGAGCAAGATAAGTTAGGTTTAAAATGGTATCTTTTACTACTTAAATACCTATGGTATTTTAAGAACAATTATCTGAAATTGGGATCTTTATTTCTTAAAAAATTACTTTGATGATGCAGTTGTATTCAACTGCATGATACTTCCAAAATGTGAGATGCTTCATTTTAGCAAACCTCTCACTAATGAGCAAGGAACTCGGTGTTTTGCTCCTTCCAAGGGGAAGAACAGTCTGTCTCATGTTTGTTGGTTAAATAAGCATATATGGAGACTTTAAAATCTGTGACTTAATTTCATGTTGCATTCTGGGTTGAAGCAGGAGAAACAGGTTTAAACAGAAAGCAAAGTATAAAATTTGAAACACTTCTTAGCTGATACTACATTAATTTAAAAAAAAAAAAAATTGGAGGAAAAACATACTGCCTTTTTTTCTGAAAAGGAAGAAAAGTTCAGTCCTTGTTTACACATATATACACACGTGGCAAATTGGCAGCTGATGACCTGGAGAATGTTAAGTTTTAAGGCTTATTTAATATGTTTTTACATTCCACTAACACTATGAATTAGGGGAAGATAATACAATGCTGGTTTAAAAATACAATTTCCCTGTAATTATAACATTACACAAATGGTGTGCAAGGTAAGTTTTGAGTAGTGAGCCCAGTGTTCTTGGAAACAAGTAGTATTCCTATTTCTCGCCAGTTTGACACACTCTTATATTAATTGTTCCTTATTGCATATAGTTGATAAATCTTTCTTGAGTAGTTAGCTCCACTACCCCGAATTTCCAGAATTAAAATTGGCTTCACCTGCTTAATTATCTCCAGTACTGCAGAAAACACTTGCAGTCGTTATTTTAAGTTATTACTAAAAATGTTCTGCTTGTGGGAAAATTGAGGATACCAAGGTGGAAGGAGGTGATGGGACTCCACCTGGGTGCTCAAAAATGACCAAACATACACAAAACCCACCCAGGGTTCTGTCTCCTCTGCCTTAGTACCTGGTGCCACAAATACTTAAGCATATGAGAACCTTCATGGGCTTGATTAATCTAATTGAAGACCCAAGTAATCCAGGGAAGCCTGCAGATACTCACGTGGGTAAAGCATTTTGCACGTGGCTGGCAGCTCTGTTGAAGTGTTGGCTGCCTGTGTGTCAGGGTTCATGACTGACCACGTTGCTCTTCTACACACGTGACATCTATATGGTACAAAGAGGTGTAGTCACAACACTTAATGCCCATCATGTCTGAAATCCAGCCAATAGTTTTTGTACTTTTTCTGTTCCCCTTTTACAGTTTCCATGAAAAAAAAAGGGGGAGAATGTACACAAAATAAGGACTTGTGTGAATTGTAGTCAGGTGCAAAACATACAAATTGCTGAGGGACTCTCTCTGTTGACCATAAACCATCTTTGGAACCAAGTAAACAGTGCTGGAAAACAAAAGAGGGCTGTGGGACTAACAGCTTGATCTCATGGCTCATGGGTGGCTGTGGCTATTGAAGGAGGGTGTTCGTTTTGTAAGTGACGTTATTTTAAAGGTATTTGTCACCTAAAAGGAATGCATTTTACTTTGTTTTTTCTTTTTAAATGAATTCCCCGTGACTTCTGATTGAAAGTACTTCCACGACTGGGTATTGACTGAAACAAAAAAAAAAAAAAAAAAATTTGCCTGCCAGCTGCCATGTTTAAGAAGAGCCTCTGAATGTCATCCTAACCATGCGATACCTAGACAGTGCTTTTGATTTAAGTGTTGCTTCTGGTGAGTTCTCAAATACCGTACCCTTTCATCATGTTCCTCAAAATGTGCTGCTACCTGAACATCATGCTAGTGAAAGCTGAATTCTGGTAAAGGATGGAGATTGGACTAAGCAGTTATCCTGGATTGACAATTGATGCTTTTACTTTCATATATCATATGAGAATTAAAATGGTGTAGCTGGTTTTGTTTCTCTCCTGATGGGTGTGCATGTTCTCATTTCCACAAATCTGAAAGGTTCTGGTACATTTAACAGACCTGAGGAACTGCAGCTGGATGACTTATTTTGACATTGTGGTTTGAATTACTTCAGTAGGTTTACCACTTTACTGTTGCAGTTAAACTTTATATTTTTGAAAGTAATGTTAAAGCACATCAAACAATAGTTTTGAATAGTACTGATTTAACCCTCTTCAGAATTACCAGTGCTAAATGAGCTTGCACCTTATTTTCTTAGACTTCAGTTTGTTTGGATTTTGTATTCCCTTGTCATTATTAACATGCTATACCACTGATGTGGGTATATATTGGAATTTTCCTGCAAAATCACTTCTTTGAATTCCCTCTGGTTTAAGCAACGACCCAGTGAAGCAGCCAGTTTTCATGGTTGGACCATCCTGCATCCCCTGTGAAGCAGCCCTGATGAGGAGTGAAGGGAAGGCAGGCATCCAGAAGCTGCTCTGTCTGATGCAAACATCGATGAAGCCCTGTGGAAACTCTTCAGCTTTCTCTACAGCTCTTCTTTTGGACAAAAGGGCTGTTACAGCTATTTGTGCTCCTTGGTGGGTTTCTACCAGCTGGCTGTGGTTTCTCTTCTTTTGAAGGACAATTTACTTTCTGGTGAGCATCACAGTATTGGTTTCAAAAAGACATTTTGTTGTTGTCTATATACACATCTGCTGTTTGTAAAGCCAGAAAAGGTTCATTACTGGCACTTACATGGAAGATGCCACAAGGCAGCTCCACGTTTGACATCTTGAGGACCACTGCTAGACTTCTGCAAGGAAACAAGTACATGTGAACTCATTCCCTTCAGCTGGCCCCTGTGGGCATGTGGTGACAAAGCCCTGCCACAGCATGTCCACCGTCCAGCTGGCTTTCAGGTGTTTGATCAGCAGTTGGCCACAGGTAAGCCTGCCCCTCAGTTGTAGGGCAAGGGAGGGCCCAAAAAAGCAGGTAGCGACCTGTTCTCCTGCTGCTGAAAATCATATACAGACATTTAACTTTGTACTCCGGCTTTCTCAGCCCTGGCTGCTCCTGACACAGCCTGTGGTCATTGAACCAGTGTCCTGACTCCTGCCCACAGCAGGTGACGTCAGAACTAAAATCATCACAACAGGCCCCTGGTACACAGCTTTGCTCTCGTACAAATCGGGCACTGGTGATCCCGTTTCACTCCCGGCTGACCCAAATGGACGTTGCCACCATGACTGAGTTATTTGTGCAGAGCTTCAAACCCAGTGAGATTACTGGTGAATGTTCAACACTGTTCCCGCTTAAAGTACAGCCTCAGCATCTCCAGCTACGACAGGTGTAGGGGTTGGATGCACACAGAAGGAATAGCTCTCAAGGTTACCGTGTCATGCAGTGAGCTGTTGCCTTTGCTTTGCTTTTGGCTGACAGCACTTCATGTACAGGGGACAACAAGGAACTGAACCAAGTTCAATCACAGGGAGACAACACCAGCTGTTCAGAAGGTAAGGAAGTCAAGAAGTCACAGCCCATCTGAACTAGGAAAGTGGGGCTGGAGCTTCCCTTCAGTTGGCAAGCAGCAAATCTACCTGATTAAAAATGTATTTTTTATGATATGGAAGCTCTGTGCCGCAAGCCCCACCGTCAAAGATTGCCATCACCACAAGTGCTGGCAGCAAAGCCTGACTGATGGTGATGGTTGAACAGGGATGAGGACTAACCAAGATGAGTTCACTTCCTAGAGTAAAAACCTATTGCATGTTTAAGCAAAATAAAAATTATCCCAAGCTTAGAGCTAGCGTAATTGTTCCGAAACCCTTTGGTATTAGGAAAGGCTACTACAGAGCAGCTGGCCTGAGGGCAGCGTGGTAGCGCGCTGGTGCAACCAAGGACAATATTTGCATCCATTTGTATTCGTGTCACAGCATGGATTCCTAATGGCCTTCCTGTCAAACACTGCTCAATAGTCCATTTGGCGAACCTATGGATCAACTTTATTTGTAAAAGTTTGACATCACAGTCTGCAGTGGGTGAGTGATTGAAAACGGTGGCCAAAGAAAAGGGCTATTTCCTGCACTTATTTTTCTATTGTTTCTGTACTTTCTTGTCTGCTGTATCATCAAGTTCAGCTGTCGGCTCTGAAAGTGTCACATTTTGTTCTACCTAATTGCCTATGATAAAGACTACAAGAATAAAAATATAACCATTGCTTTTGGTACTTTGGCATCAAAGAGCTTGTTCTGTTGTGTTGCCATGGTGGGAAATACTGGGCAATAACCAAACTTTATTTGCAAAATGACTGTATTTTCTTGGATAGACTGCGTTTCTGCAGAGCTGCTTCAAAGAGGACACTTCCTAAGGCAAACTTTCAAAGGTTAATACCTTCCTGTTGAAAGCAATTATGTAAAACATTTTGACAGCTACCATCTTGCTTACCCATTATCTTCAAATAATAATGAAAGAGGCTGGTTTTGACCCTGCTGTGCAGATGCTGGATTTGGGGCTGGCCAGAGCAGAGCACTTGCCCTGCAGCCCCAAAAAGCCACGCTGAGACAGGATAACACTTGACTGACTTCTATGTTTTCCCTTCTCAGTTAATAGGGTGAAAATAGCAGCTGCTTCCTCTCTTCCAGATATTTAATTTCTTTAATTTTGGGTCCAGACTCTATGCATATATGTAGAGACCCTGTACATTATGACACCCAGGAGTACTGCACATGACTTCACACGGACTCTCCGGGACTTAACCAAGCCAGCAGCAAGAACTGCAAAGCACAGACTATTTTCGTAGCCTGGCTCAAGCCATGACTTTATTCTTCTGGATTTACCTGTAGGATTGCTTCCCCATCCTGTGAGGGGATGTTGGGTCTAGAGGGGAGCTGGTGCATGGCAGGCTACAGCGTGGTGCAACAACATCGGGGTGCTTTGGGATTCCCCTACCCACCTGCTCCCCTCTAGATGCTACACCTTGCACGGTACCCAGTATTAATCCAGTCTAGCCCTCCGCACAGCAAATCTCCCGGGCCAGATAATCCCGTTGCAATCTGTCCCTTCCACCCCCGGAGGGACCTGAATTAGGTCAACGGGGTTTACATTTACATTTTATTCATCTTTTTTTTTCCTCTTTCGCGTGACGGTTACACCCACCCCGGCGGGTCCCCTCAGCCCCGGAGGAGGCGGGGATGGAGGCGGGGAGCGGCGGGAGCTTTAGCCGATGGCAGCAGCAG
>NW_008588970.1:0-1293 GCF_000691845.1 Merops nubicus
GGTTACCGGGGGGCGCGGCCGCCTTCTCGTGGGTGATCACCGTGTCCTTCCCGATCCTCTGGAGGATCTGGGCAGTTCAGAGCGGAAATATTAGTTTGAAGCATTTACTGGAGATGTGGCTAACACCACCTCTGGTCACCCTGTGCTCGGCCACTCTACAGAGAAAAAGCACAACTATCTCCTTCACCCCGGAATGCAGAACCTGAGTGCTCACTACCCAAAACGGGAAGTGTTTCTCTTAAGGCTTCTCTCATTCCAGACAAGCTGTGGAACAGCAAAATGCTCTTCCCTGCACGTCAGGGTCTGTGGGGTTTCTCCTCCAGTAACACGTTTAACAGCAGGACTGGGCTGCTCCCTCGCCTCTCGTGTAGCGAATGTACTTTGGTGCACCTGAAGCAAAAAAAGCTGACGAGCTGCTGCAGCCCCACTTCTGCTGCACAGCAACGCCACTGGACACGCTCTGCCGTGCAGCAGGAAGCAATAAGATAAAGCCAGGGTCCTCCTCTCCCAGAGAATGGGTGGAGAAGTCCCTGTGCTCCTGCTTCGATGAGCAAAGTGATTCCTTGGCCCTCCCCCTGCCGCTCGGAGCAGCGTGTGTGTGTCTGTGTGAGGCCCCAGCTGAGGCAGCTCCAACCTCTGCTCCACTTCCTACCTTCACTTCTTGGACGCTGGGGTTCCACTCGCCCATCTGCTCCATGTTGTCCACCAGCTCGCTGTACACCGTGTCCAGGGGCTGGTCCACCACCACCTCCAGCCGGAACACCTTGCCCACGTCCGGCAGCACCTTGCTCAGCACCTTGTCTCCGTTACTCTGGAGAGGGGAGGGCAGAATTAACACCACTGCTCCTCACAGGGGGGTGGTGTGAGGGTGCTGAGCACAGCAGAGCACCTACCACCAGCGTCTCTGTCTTCCAGCCGTCCTGGTCCTCGAGGATGCTGAGGGATTTCTGGAGGGCTTCTTCTCCTTGCTTGATGTAAGACATTTCCATCTCACTGAAGGGCTTCTCCTCCAGCCTGGAGCCTGCTCGGGGCCAGAGCAAAGCAGGGGTGAGGCCAGGAGAGCTGCACAGATGGCTAACACAGCGTGAGCTTTATCTACCTCAGATACACTTCTCTGTGCCCAGGGCTGGGGAATTAAACTCATTTCCCACTCCTCGCCTGTTGTTTAGCCAAAACACAGGCTCCCCACGAGCTGATTTCCCTCCAACCCCTCTCCCAAGCCCTGACCCGTGACTGTCACCCCCCGGCAGCAAGGGGCAGAGCCCAGGCTCTGGTCACTCACTGAGCAAGGAG
>NW_008588971.1:0-11703 GCF_000691845.1 Merops nubicus
CTGTGGGCAGTCCGTGCCGGGACGGGACCGCGTTGGACTGGTGCGTGTGTGGGGCCGAGGCCCGGCCTTCCCTCCTCACGGGGCTGCCCGGGCGTCTTTGGAGCATCCTCAGCTTGCTGTCGGGTTATTAGCTGTCTGTAATCACTAATTACGTCCCTTTTCCCCGAATTGAGTGCGCGGTGAGTGTTACAGGTACCGTAGCAGGTTCTGGGGGGCCTGCTGTGGGCTGCCCGCGGGGATCAGTCATGGAGCTGACTGTCTGCAAAGCTTAAGACGTTTAAAATCAAACTGTGGGTTTATTCCTCATGAGGAACTCTGACTTCTCTATTTCAGACTTCTCTTGCGACGTACCTTGGTACTCGCCTGAAAACAGAAACTGGAAATTCTCTGTAGTCTTGTTTCTAAGCCTTAAATAAGAACTACTCTTGTTCAAAAGCAGTCTTGATGTTGTGTGCCATCTAGAAATCTATTATTTACATTCTTTGGGGAAGTCATGGGCTCAGATATGGATAAATGCACAAAAAAAATGAGTCAGAATGGTCACTATATCTAGAACTCTGGGGAGGTGTCGTCTGAGGAAAATTAATTACCCTGTTTTTCCAATTTGTGTCTGTTAGATTTACAAACACATCTAAACCAGCAGCTGCTAAGATCTAGTATGAGAGTTAGACTTTTAAATGGCGGTTTGATACAGATCTTTGGGGGGGTTTCTTATTTGGTTTTCTTTTTTGTTTCATTTTAAATGAAAGAAAAGCCCATATTCTGCAAGAAAACGAACATAGGAAAAACCCTGCACTTGGCTGACAGTCATAGTTGCTGTGTGTGTGCTTCCAGCTTTGAAGGCTTAAATACAATCCCTGTCCCAAGAGAAAATGAGGCTTTTTTTCCTAAAGAAAAATCACCTGTAAGGCCATGTCCAGGGGTTTGGGGGTGATGCTTATTTCAGCTTGCTACATAAGGTAACCAGTAGGGTGAGAACCTTCACTGTAAGACTCAGTAGAAGTTACCTGAAGTGTGACAGGTTAGTTCCCTTTACAGCTGTTCTGCTTATTTTTCATTATTCTTGTATTTTATTATTGGAGGATGAATGCAGAGGTCGGTGTTGCACACAAGGAGGAAGAAAAGTGTTTTTTCCCAGAAGAGCCCATGCTCTCTAAGGACTGTAATCCCTCAGCTCCCCTGGCTCAGCACAACTCAGTCAACGTAGGATTGATCTCTGAACTTCCCCCTCCTCCCGGGGACAGTTTTGAGAGCAAACACCTTAAATTACCCTCAGTTAGTGTGGTGGTTTGAATACCTGAGCCTGTCCACAGCCGTTTCCCAGTGAAAAGCTGAACTGGGAGTTATTTCTCCCTTCCCTAGGGCAAGACTGGGGGGGAGCCTGGAAGTGAGGAGCAGCCATGGCAGCCGACGAGAGGGACTACAACCTGACGGCGGAGCAGAGGGCCACCAAAGCCAAATACCCACCGCTCAGTAAGAAGTACGAGTGTGAGTATCTCCCGTGCCAGCGGGCAGGCGTGCCCGGGGGGAGGGAAGGAAGGGAAACGGCAGATAGATAGGCTTTTAACCACACGTGGGGGGGTTTTGCTGTGCTGCTATCGTGTGTGTTTAGACCGTGGGATGCATCTGTACTTGAAGTAATAGAGGTGAGCTATCTACAGTTGTCTTTAGCACAGATAAATGCCTTTCTTGTTGTAAGCACTAAAAAAAATGAAAGAAAAATAACTAGTGAAGCCTCGCCTTGAAAACTTCACCATTTCGAGCCATTTCTTAGCAAGGCAGAACATTTTTCTACCTCTCTTACACAGGACGAGACATTCGAGAGCGTGTTGGCCTTGTGCTTGTTTTTTCTGCTGCATAAACGACTTAAAGATAATTATCTCCCTTTCCCCACCCCTGGAATGTCTTCTAAAAACATGTGGAGGAGTGGGTGGCAGCCTGAGGGCTGGGTTAACCCATTCAGTGTCTGACTCTTGTCTGTCTGGAGGGACAGTGCCTGTTACTCTGCTGGAATCCTTATTTTTAGGATGCATTCAGATCTTTCTTCGACAGCAGTGTGGAAATAGGGTGACCTGTACACAATAGTCATGCTGTTTCCATAACTGGAAGAGTTTTTACTCTTCTCTTCCATCCAGTGGAATTTGTTTGCTTTAGAGACCGTTGTTGAGAATCCATGAATAGTGTGTGAACCATCTAAACAGCATCAGAACAACCTTGCAGTTAGAGAGATCATGGTGGAGTATTTATCTTACATCCCAGGTTAGCTCCATTTCTGCCAACCTTGTATAATTTATTAGTTCTCTCATTTCTCTAAATGAATATAAACGATGTTCATGTAAAACAACTCATGCTTGGGATGTTAATTCCATGTTATTAATGAATGCTCCTATTTTGCATTACATAGTTGGGTTGTTTTTTTAATTCTCCTTTTTGCATGATGGGTGTTTGTGGGTGTGGGCAGGTATATTTCCTCACTGAGCTGGAAATATTTGCAAATCTCATCCTCTGCATGAATAATTCTTAGTCCTGCAGACTTCAGCAAGACATCTTTGCTCCTGGTTAAAGTCTCTTTTTATTGCAGCTGATCTGGGGGAGCCTCTTGTGTTGGAGCAGCAGCACCTCACACGTGGAGCTGTACACACAGGGGCCTGACAGAATCCCATTTAACAGAAATAATCCAAGATTCCACCTTTTTTTGATCCTGTAAAATAATTACAACTCTTTCACTTCTTCCAATGAATGCAAAAAGTTTTTGTTGTAGCAAGAAGAGCTGATTTTTTCTTTTTAATTCTCTTTTTTGAAATACATTTGCTGATGTCATGCCATTTCTGTTTCCTTCCCCCTCAGATCTGGATCACACAGCAGACGTGCAGTAAGTATGGGCAGCTGGGGTTTCTCAGTGTGCCAAAATCATTGTTCCTTACACTGCTCTAAGTCTGGAGTAACTGGCAAAGCCTGGTTGGAGTTGTGCCCCTCCTGCAGCTATGAAATGGCACCTGCTGGGTCTTTCTGTGGTCAGTTTTGTTTCTGCTCTTGGGAAAACTGTCACCTTGGGTTTCTTTGCAACTGTCTGTACATTAGAAAGTGTTGTTGCATTAGGAAAGAAACTTGTGATTCCTTTTTTTCTTCCCTCTGGTGCTTCTGAAATGTCTTTTGAGTTGATCTCTCCCTTTTAACCAAATTTCTTCTGAGCAGTCCATTTTTTAATTGCCATCAATTAGCCATGTTAGGAAAGAACTCTTGTTGTCTGGTACAACATTTATTTTCTATATTCTCTCAAGAAACTCTTCTTGCAAACTGCAAGAAGGAAAACCTCTGTCACCATAGCTCTAGAAAAGCAAGTATTTGAGTTCACTCACTTCCTCTGCATGCTCCAGTTCCTCACCTGCCTATTACTTGGGATTTTTTTCCTCCTGTTATGACCCAGCTGGTTGTCCCTTGTCTCTTTAGGCTGCATGCCTGGGGGGACACCCTGGAGGAGGCATTTGAGCAGTGTGCCATGGCCATGTTTGGCTACATGACTGACACAGAGACCGTGGAGCCCCTGGAGACAGTAGAGGTGGAGGCTGAAGGTGAGGTGAAGCTCTGTTGGGCTTTTTAGGTTGGATTTGTATGAACAGTGAGGGAGAAGGGTACTCAAATTCTGCCTCTTTACGTGTAGTGTTGTTGCAGTTAATTAAAACCTAATTAAGCATCACTAATCTTAATCTTCTAATAGTGCCAAAGCTGGTACTCTTAAAAACCTTGTGTGTTCTTGCTGGGACAATCAACTAACTGCCTTCTGTGCCTCACCCATGCAGGACATGACATGTTGTCTCTTCTCTTCCACTTCCTGGATGAGTGGCTGTATAAGTTCAGTGCTAATGAGTTTTTTATACCCAGGGTAAGTGTCTTGCTTTGATCTCTTTCTATTTGTAGGTGGAAGCTTTTCTCTGATAATACCAGCTCTGAATCCAATGTTAATTGGGGGGGGGAAGGGATACAGCAGATCACTTAAGCACAAGACATGGAGAATTGAAAATACCAGGGCAGGAGGACTGGAGAAACAATCTGTTAACCTTTGTTACCACAAACACCAGTTATTAGCTGCTGCCAGAGGGTAGGGGCAGGCCTCTTCCCTTTTCTCTGATAATACCAGCTCTGAATCCAATGTTAATTTAGGGGGGGAAAAAAAAGGGATACAGCAGATCACTTAAGCACAAGACCTGGAGAATTGAAAATACCAGGGCAGGAGGACTGGAGAAACAATCTGTTAACCTTTGTTACCACAAACACCAGTTATTAGCTGCTGCCAGAGGGTAGGGGCAGCTCTGCTGCCATTGTGTTCCAATCTCTGAGGCTGCTCAGGTTTAGATTCCATCTGAACAGTGGAAGATAACTCTTGGAAATGGGATTTACTGAGAATTTCTGCCTGGAGATAGATGCTGCTGACATATTTCTCCTCTTGCTTTCCCTGCAGGAGGTGAAAGTGGTTTCCATCGACAGAATGCAGTTCAAAATAAGATCCATTGGGTGAGCTGAAGCCATCAGTTGGGTTCTGAAAGTGCACATACTGCCTTCAGAGTGACCACTCTGCCACACCACGATGTGCTAGAGGCCACTGATGCTTCTAAAAAGTGTAGTGTGGACTTCATTTTTTCTTCTTTTGAGGCTTTAATTGAAACTCTCACTGTTCTATGCTCATCAATGAAACTCATGATAACATTTGAGAAGTAGCACCAAAATTCTAACCACCTTTCTTCTTTTTGTCTTTCAAGGTGGGGAGAAGAGTTTTCTTTATCCAAACACCCTCAGGTATGTGGTGGTTCATCTCTTTAGGGGTAGGGTGAGGAGGGGTGGTGTCTTTTAAATCAGACCTCTAAGTTCTCAAGAGATCCAGGTTTAAACCCATCTAAATGGCATCACAGGCACTGAACTTAAGATCTCCCTTTCTGCCTGTTTTTTTTTTCTGAATGCATTCTGGAAGCTGTTGACCTGAGCATCTGATGCTTCCTCAGCACTAGTAAAAGTCAACCACAGGCTTCCTTTGTGATGCTGATAACACAGTAAACCAACCTATGCTCAGAAAGTGTCCACAGGTTTGATTTTTCACACTATTATCTTGGCTTTTTGCTTAGTCAGCTTTTGCTGCCTTTTATTTTTCCCTGAAGAGTTGCTTCTAGCAATTCCTTCTCTCCCCACCAGCTCTTCAGCTGTGGCAGTATTAGCATAGCAAATGTTGATGCTCTGTCAGAGGTAAGAGGAGCAATTAGTAGCAGTCAAAAGGCAATAAAATAAAGGAAGAGCTACTTACTCTTTGGCCTGGCCGCCAACTTATTCATCAGAATAAGTTTTTTGGGGAGAAAAACTATATAAACTGGATAGCATTTGTAGGGGGTAAGTACTGTGTCTTATAATGAACTGCTACAAAGGATGTAATTTAGGAGATCCATGGGTTTGTCTTTCCTCTCTAGGGCACAGAGGTCAAAGCTATAACATACTCAGCAATGCAGATCTGTGAAGATGAAAAGCCAGAAGTCTTTGTCATCATTGATATTTAAAAGGAGAAAGCTGTGGTTGAGGGGACACTTGTCACTGGCTGGCAAAAGTCCCTTGAAAACTGTAATCCCCATGGAAGTAACTCAGGAATTGGCCAATCTGAGCTGTAAATTGAAAGGAAGAGTTGTGGGGAATGTCAGGCTGTGACTGAAGGGTGGCAACACAGAGAAATACCTGCATGCCAGGAAAAATAAATATAAGATGGGGTTTGGAGGGGGTCTTAAGATGGAAAAAGAGCTAGAGAATGGTGAAAATTTCAGGAATGGTGGTAGTCAGCTTTAAGGCTGATCCCTGTGTTGGGTGCTATGTGAATTAAGCAGAGAAATGAGGGGAGCTGCTAGCTAAAATGTCAGCTTTTTATAGGGGGGCAGGAGATGTTCATCTACATGATTTTATGTGCAGATTTCAATATTGAGGTGATACTCTTGCTCTGTATTTTATAAAGGGTCCTAAATACCTGGAGTAGGTCAGATTTAATGTAGAAAAATGTGTGACTGTTGAAAGGACACCTGAGTAGATGGATGCAAAACCCAAACCACACCTTCTAGACTACTTTTGATAAGAAATGCTCGTGCCAGCAGGTGGTGCTGAGTTGCTGTAAATACATTTCCACCTGAAATCCTAAAGCATGGGACTGTGTTCATGGAATCCTAACATCACCTATTATCACCCCAAAAAAGCAGAATTTGCCAGACTCTCTGGCAGTTCACTCCAAACCATGTCTTGTAAAAGATGATTCTCTTAGAAAAATCAGAGTTTGGATCAGCTTCTTGTTCTTCTTTTAGAAAGGACAATACAAACAAACCCCTCATGTCAAAGGATTATGGACTGAATCAAAATTGATTAAAAATAATCAAGTGTGTTTTCAATCAAGCAAATGCACATTCCCTGCTGTGGCTACTGGAGTGTGAGAGAGGTATGGGACCCTGAGTGGTTTTTTTAATTGTAAATGCTACAAGTGCCTCAGCTCTGGAGGGAGCATGGGATTTTATTTTGTTCTAAAGCCACCTTCAGGAGATGTGGCTTTATTTCCATGTTGTGAAGATTAAGGGATAAAATCCCTTTCTTTTAAAAGAAAGCTCCCACGCTGAAATAAAACTTGGACTGAAATAATTCATGAATTTGCATGTGAGTAATTTTTGGCCAGTGGATTTTGTAACACTAATTACTGTGCTTTGTTCTCTGTGAAGGTGAGTGATGTTTCTTTTTGTAAATAAGAACACTGATACCCCTATTTGATGACAACAAAAAGTAGGATTTTCACACACTGGCTTTTATTCCCTCCTCAGGAGCAGCCCCAAGGGTTCCAGCACATACCTGCTATGGAGGAAGAGTGAGGAAGGGATAGCTGGCTGTGCTCTCACTGAGCTGGGGCCCACTGAAACATTTAACTGTCTGAAAGTGGTTAGTTAAACAACATGCTTCAGCTGCAAACCCTCCTTTTCTCACTGTTAGTTGCCCATGTTCTGCAGGGAGTTTGTGTGCATCTCTGGGTGTGGTTGTGGCTGCTCTAGGAGCCAGATCCAGAGGAGGTGGAACTCCCAGGGCACACTGGACTGGTGGAAGCACTTGCCAAAGGATACAATTGATGCAAGATGAGAGGAGTTTAAGGGTAAAGTGGTAAAGTACTTGGAAAAGAATGAGACCATATATTGGTGGTTAGTAAATGCACAAATCCCAAGTTAAGAAAACCACCTAAACTGGAAATTGCTGGAGCTGGGGAATTAGGGAATTAATATATACAGGCTTGTCCTGCTCTCACTTTTCCCTAGGTATCCATTAATGGCAACTGCTGGAGACAGGGAGAACCTTGATGTGAGTCAATATGGCCATTCTCAAATTCTTTACAGGGAATTTTTGCTTGCTCAGCAGTAACCTCAGGCTGCAGATTCTACAAACAGGAAAGGAAACAGCATAAAATGAGACATGAGACCAAACAGAGGCTCTTTCTCAAGAGTACCTTCTGGGAATGCCATTTTCTGCTCCCAGGCAGAATCCTTCTATACATTCTCTCTGAGATTTGTTTCTATCATTTTAGTACTGAGCATTTTTAGTTTCTCTAGCAACTGGAGGTTCTCTGACACAAATGACTGGGAAAAAAATAGGATTGCTAAAAAAGTGGAAGAGACTCCAGAATTAGAAAGGTTGCTTAAACCCTAAGGGAAATCATCCTCATAAACAAATGTTTTTATGCTGACTACCAAGCAGTCATTCAGCATCCTAAATTTATAGGAGCAGGAAAGCTTTTCTAAAGTAGCTCTGGGATCCAAGTCACAACTGTCCCACTGAAATAAAGGGACTTGTCCTCTTCTCTTAGCATAAGATAGAGAGGAGTTTAAGCAAATATTGCATCAGTCCTGAAAAAATGGAAAAAATCTGACAACTATACTTTAAATATTTGCAGTTTTATTTCCTTGGAGCCACAGTAGTGTATCTTTCAGTATTCACAGTAGAAAAAACCCCCTGCATATCTAAAAAAGGCAAGTTCATACTATCCAAGTGCACTATGGATGCTCTGCTCATTATTCTCCTCTCTATGGCTGTGTGTATCCTTTAATGGTGCTTTTCTGAACCATCAGAAGCAGTAAGCTCTGACAAAACTCCCAAATTCCACTTGTTTTCAAGTGGAAAGGACAAATTCAAGGACAAATGCCACTTGTTTTCTTTGCTCCTGGCTCAAGAATTTTCTGAAGGGCAGAGACATGTTAATGACATGGTCCAAAAAAATGTGGTTTCTTTCTTCAGTAAGACTCTTTCAAAGCAAATAAATAACTGTTTATTAAAAATCTATAATGTAGGATCCCTGTAGAACTGTATTTCAGTAAGACTTTTTCAAAGCAAATAATAAATAACTGTTTATTAAAAATCTGTATAATGTAGGATCCCTGTAGAACTGTAAACTAGTTCACACTTTTATCATGAATAGGAGCTCTGAGCAAGTTTTTGGTGAAATATACATCAATTTTTCTAAGTAGTTTCCAGATAAGCACTTTCTGGGTGTTATTTAGAAGCAGTTGAGTGTCTGTAATGCAAAACAATCTTTTTTTTTTCTCTTTTGCTTCTCAGAATTCTATCAATATTTAGTTTTAATGAAAGTAATAAACCAACATTAGTCTGTAGACACAAGGAATTTAATCTTGAATACAACAATAACAAAACCACAAACAGATCTACCTCAGGTTTGGTTTCACCTTTTCATCTGGAACGTCGCCGTTAACGTGTCGGACGACTAGATTATATGGTTCCTCCTCCATGGCCTCTTCATCTGATTTCTCTTCCTCCTCCAAAGCCCATTTGGAACTTTTGTTTCCCGGGGAGACAGGAGAGTGTTCTGCATCTAAATCATCCGGGATGCTGTCAAAATTAGCTTCTGAGAGACACTTGTGGCACAGTCTGTAGCGTCTGGTTCCTTGCTGAACGATGCAGCCCGTGAGTTCGGTTACGTGGCACTTGCACTTCCTGCAGATCAGTTTGCCAGCCTGATGGATCTAAAGGGATTTAAAATGTGAAAACATCAGCGTTGGGCCAAAAGCAGATTTTCAAAATGAACATTTATTTAGGGATTTTAACAAGAAAACTCGAAATAGGATTTGCCAACTTATTAACGAATCATAAAAATTGATGTGCAGCGAGGACGCTTTTGGGGTCTCAGCCCTGGAAATGACTGAGCAGCTGGCAGCAGGGGCAGCCTGTGGGGTTTCCCCCAGGCTGAAGGGGAGGGACGTACAGTTTGGAAGTGGTTCCTTAGGTGCTCGAGGCGGGTGAAGCGTTTCCCACAGGCCTGGCAGGGGTACGGCCGCTCCCCCGTGTGGCACCGCAGGTGCCGCTTCAGGTCCGCCCGGCGCTTCACCGTGTGCGTGCAGAAGGGGCACTTGAACCTCATCCGAGGGGGGTCATCTGTCAGAGAAACACAGGTAGGGGCGTCAGGGAGCCGGGCTCTGTCTTTGTGTCGTCGTTAAGAGGGTTTTCCAGCTTAAGTTTTTCTTCTGGTCTGGCATTAAATGGGAAAAATCCAAAAATATCATCGCCCAAACCCAGTATTTCTCATTGAAGGTGTTGAGCAGCCTGTGGAGTGTGTTCTTCTAGTTCAGGGAAATTTTAGACATACAGATGACCATAAATACATATCTGTTATATATAGTCCTCATACCTGCTTCTTCCACCAGCTAATCTTTGACATTTATAACCTCTCTATATATAACCAGGATGCACAAAGTCTTACCAATATGCAATTAGGATAAAATATAGATAGGTGAGTTTCCAAAGGAATGCAGGTAAGAGTACACCTGCAAACCTCATTGCACCATCTCAGGCAGATGATGTCAGTCCATCAAGAGCACAGGTGCTGTTTGTAGTGTGGTTGTGAAGTTTGGGCTGGTTGGACCTTAAGTGAATGCAGTGTGCCACCAGCGATGGGACCTTCATGGAGGACTTCTGAATTTAGGGTGAACACCTCTATTATTATACTGAATGCCAGGAAAGGCTGGACTAGATGATTCTTGAGGTCCCTTCTAACCTGATATTCTACAGTTCTATGATTCCTGACAAGTATTGGGGATGTTAAAAGAAATTCAGTCCTTCAGGTAGGTCCCTGTGTCAACTACAGCTCTTGAGGCTTCATTCAACTCCACTCGTGCCCAAATAACCTGGCATATATTGTTTTAATTTTACTTCTACCCGAGTCAAGCTCTCTGATTCTAATTCTCATGCCCTGTTCTGGCTCCAAGCCTCTCATTCTCAAGAAAACAACCTGCAATTCTAGGCATCATTTTGTTTTTCACACGACCACAACCAATTCCCTCCAAAAAGATCATCTGGAATTCTTCCAAATAAAGCCAAACCTTGCAAAACCATACACATTTTTTTTTTTACCTTTGTTCCAACTACCCATTACACCTAATATTGTGGGCATTGAGGTGTACAGTTCCTCTGCCTTTAATTCCATGAACTCGGGAGTTCTGGAAAGTTCTTGTTCTAGCTGAGCCACAGACCACCTCTTCGGAACACTCTCTGATTCGCGATCGTATCCGTAATCGTTGTGATCAACCTCATTCTCAGCATCACACTCGGCCTCTTCTCTAACCTGAGAGAGGTGCCCGGGGTCTGCCACGCTGCCACCTCCCCCGGCCCGCTTGCCTTTGGGGGCTTTACACTGCCCAGAGTCGCGGGTCTGCGACAGCCCCAGGTGCTTCCGACGCCTCCTCGCCGAGCCCTGTTTCCTGCCCCTTTTCAAGAGCTGTGTTTCTGCCCGCTGGAGGATCACTGGAGAGGACAAGTAGCTGCTGTAATTGCTCCAGGAGTTCTCGTTCGCCGCATCGACCTTTTCCTCCGGGATGGAACAGGAGCGCCGGGGGTTGCTCTTGGCTTTCCTTCTGGAGCGATACAGAGGTGGAGGGGCAGGTTCAGCGGTGGGGCTGTTGGCTGAAAGGCTGAGGTAATGATCCTTCTCTTTTTCATTAATGTCCAGCGAGGACTTGATGAAGGTCTTACACACGTTGAGGATATCAGTCATCTGCAGGTAGCTGGCAGCCGACATCACTTCGATCACGTTTTGGCCGGTTAAAGACAATACTCCCGAATACACAAAGTCCAGGATGACCATAAATGTCTCTGGGGAGAAGACCTCGAACGTCGCTACTGTGGGCTCACTCGGCTCCTTGGAGCCCTGGGAAAGGAGCATCTTGAAGTAGCCGCTGCTGGCAAAGAGCACATTGCGGTGTGCCTTGAAGAGCTTCCCCTCCAACAGGATGCTGCAGTCACAGAACAGATCTTGCTTCAGATCTGTCTTCCGCTGTTCGTTCAGCTGCTCCAGGAGGTGAAACTGGTGGGAAGAAATCTCCATGCCAGGCAGGGAGTGAGGGGAAGGCTGGCTCTGAAGGGGAAAACAAGAATAATCGTGACATGTGGCTGAATCCTGTTTTAAAGAGATGAGCTCTGTTTTTAAAAACATGAACGTTGTGCATGTTACTACATTACAACTACATCTCCAAACTCCCTGTGGACCATACCCCCCATCACAACGCAGGGGAAGAATGATCTAAACGAGGTGAAAAGATGCCCCAGCATCATTGCAGCGTATCCAAACCGAACTCCAGTGACATCGACGACAACGGGAACGGTTCACGGGGTGAGAAGAACTTGGACCCCCTGCCGCGGGCAGGACCA
>NW_008588972.1:0-289 GCF_000691845.1 Merops nubicus
TTCTCCAGGTGCACTACAGGGACTTCATCCCCTTCCACGGCGTGTGGGAGTTTCTATTGAGCAGGGCCAGCTCGATTGGCAGATCCTCCTGTGTTGAACAGCCAGGTGGCCTTTGCCAGATTTGTGTCCCAGTGCTTAAAAGTTCCTCCCCCATGGCTTTCAACATAGTTTTTAGCAGCTCATTGTATCTTTCAGCCTTCCCAGCAGCTGGTGCGTGACAGGGGATGTGACAGCCCCACTCAAGGCCGTGCTCCATGGCCCAGGTGGCTATGAGGCTGTTTCACGGAGG
>NW_008588972.1:406-1063 GCF_000691845.1 Merops nubicus
CCCCCCTGTTTGAAGACACAGTGCTGGCCGTGGTGGGTCTGTGGCAGTGTGATGTAGTCAGAACCTGCCAGGCCTCACCATACTTATATTTCAGCTACCGTCCTCCATACCACTGGGGATTTAACCTCTTGGCTTGCTTGATGGCAGCACGTCTCACATTTGTGACATCTGGGCTAGTGGCCCAGGTACAATCACCACGTGTCCATGGTCAAATCCACCCCTTGGTCTCAAGCTCATCTGCATGTTGCACCTCTCCCTTGGTGGCCCGAGGTGTCATGGGCCCAGCGAGCTATAAATAGTTCACCCTTATGCTGCCAGTCCAGGTCCACCTCAGCCACTCAAAACTTAGCAGCCTGATCCACATGTGGGTTGTTTTGATGTTCTTCTGTGGCCCGACTCCTGGGTACATGGGCATCCACATGACATACCTTCACAGCTAGATTCTCAGTGTGAGCAGCAATATCCTGCCATGGTCCAGCTGCCCAGATGGGTTTCCCTCTGCGCTGCCAGTTGCTTCACTTCCATTGCTGTAACCACCCCCACATGGCATTCGCCCCCATCCATGAGTTGATGCAGAGGTAGAGCACCGGCCACTTCTCCTGCTTGTCAGTATCTAAACCCAGCTGGCTGCTTTCAACTCTGTGAACTGGCTGGGAT
>NW_008588972.1:1440-1669 GCF_000691845.1 Merops nubicus
GCGTGGGGTATGGGGCTGTTGAAGGGTGAGTGAGTTGTGCTGATCCCCCCCTGGCACTCTAGCTGGTGGATCGGGTTCTGGATGGGGATCAGGGAACCTTGGCTGGTGTGATACTGACGCTGGTTCACCGTCCTGGCAGACAGGCAGCTGCTGCTTTTCTACCCCCATCGACCCCACCACAGAAGGGTCCTCTGAGGGCCCAGGCCAGGTGGGCAACTGCTCAAGTTCC
>NW_008588973.1:0-1484 GCF_000691845.1 Merops nubicus
TTTGTTCTCTGCACCTCCTCTCTTTGCACGAGGTGTTGCCTCTCTGGCTATTTATGGCCCGTGGCCCGTTGCCAGCTGGTTTTAGGTGTGAAATGTTGTCAGATGCCACCTGCTCCTCCACGCTGAGCTGCAGCCCACTGGATCACAGGCCCTGGCCATGTCTTCATGGAACCACTCACCCGTGGGAGGAGCAGGGAGATGAGAGCAGCTCACTGCTGCCTACCACGAGCCTGCAGCTCCCCTAGCACCCAAACTGTGAGGCCATCAGCCACCCAAGAGCATGTGGGAGGGACCTGCCTGCCCCTGCTGGAAACTGCTGCCAGAAATCCCCTCTGGCTGGGAAGATTTTGGTATGGGCTCTATAACTGCAGCAGCAGCTGCACAATGCTGCTCATTCTTGGGGCCTGTCACGAGTCACCTTGTCCCCAAATAGCCTGGCAACAAAACTGCCATGCCCGGACAACAAACCTGCCACTACATCAGCAGCTAAGGTTCAAGGAATGAGCCACTGACAGTTCCCAGGGTGAAAACCAGCAAGTCACCTCTTGGTGAGAGTACTGCTGGATGAAACTGGATGCAGGAGTGGTAAAAAAAAATGTTTGAAAAAAATAAGGTAAAATAAAATGAAACATAAAATTAAATAACTAAATTAAATGTAATTAAATGAGATAAACTAAAGTAAGATAATAAGGTTCAAGGAATGAGCCACTGACAGTTCCCAGGGTGAAAACCAGCAAGTCACCTCTTGGTGAGAGTACTGCTGGATGAAACTGGATGCAGGAGTGGTAAAAAAAAATGTTTGAAAAAAATAAGGTAAAATAAAATGAAACATAAAATTAAATAACTAAATTAAATGTAATTAAATGAGATAAACTAAAGTAAGATAAAATGATGGAGTAATGAACTGAACAAAAATAAAATAATGAATAGTATAAATAATTAACAATAATAAATAATAATATAATAGTATGACTAAATAACAGGCACTTGAGTGTGTGTGGAAAGGGCAGCACGCAGAGAACGACCTCAGAAGGTCAGAGGTGGCAGAGGGATCAAGCCCAAGGTACATCCTGGGTTGTCCTCATGTGAGATCTGCAGACTCTTGTTCCCTCAGCCCCTCTACAAACACAACAGTCAGTTCTGACAGCAGCACGTGGTTTTGAAGACCCAAATATTTCCAGAAGTCAGAAACTGTTACCAGCAGAACACCCTCTCTATTCTCTATTTTAAACAGCCTCTCAGCAACAGTAAATGTACAAAATGCCATTAAGAAATTTACTTTCTACTCTACACAATTACAACAGATTTGTTTGTAATTAAAATTCCAATTTTAAATTACTGGAATTTAAAATGTTAACAATTTTAACCCTTAAAATTCCCCTGTGAAAATCTACATGCCTTTGTAAAAACAGATTAAAACTTCACTTGCCCCAAAGGGATCTTTTCCTCCACCCCCCTGCTGTGGCAGCAGTGTCTCCCTGTGG
>NW_008588973.1:1515-5749 GCF_000691845.1 Merops nubicus
TGGCAGAGGGACAAGTTCATTGGGTCCTTTCACCCATTCTGCTCCCCAGCACCATCAGTGCTGCCCAGCCCACAGAGAAACAGCAGCTGAAAAACCATGGAGCAAGCTCCAACAGACCATCTGCACTGCCATCCACGTGGCAGGGACACTCTGCTGCTTCTCTACAAGGCCAAGGGAAAAGACCTTTACCACCCATGATCTAGGGAAAAAGAGTAACTGTATTACACAGAACTCCCTCCAGAGAAGAAAAACCTCTCTTGGGGGAGAATTGGCACTTGCACCCCAGGAAAGCTCTTGCAGCCAAACCTCCTGGCATGGAAACTCTCCCAGGGTGCCAGAGCCAGGCTGAAAACTCCAGAAAACACCACAGGATGCCTTTTTAGCAGCAGAGCTGTCTGTCAGACCTTGGAGCCAAAGAGCTCAACTTCCACAAGCAGCCCCAGGGCAGGTGTGAAGGGAGCTGCCCTGGCTTTGTGCTCAAGACCAGCTTCTGGTGAGTCTGTGGCAGGGGGGAAATGCAGAGAGTGTGCAGGCTGTGCTCCCTGGGGGCAGAGAAGAAAGGTAGAATATAACTCTGCCTGTCAGAAAGGGAGTACAAGAAACACCTAACACACCTCGTGGAATGGTGAATTAATCAAGTGTTATGTCCTTAATGACTCATTAGTGAGCATTATGAAATACAATGCCCATGTTAGGAGTCCCTGTTTGCCTCTAATCAAACTGCAGTGGGATCAGCACAGCTCTTCCAGGGAGTCCAGCAAGAAGAGAGAGCATCTCCCTACTATTTACCTTCCTTTCTTGTATACCCAAAAGGCAAAATAAAAATCTGGGCCAAGCCTCCTCTTTCATGAGCTATAAAACCTCTCACTGCAACATTACAACTCCAATATTGTAGCAGTTCACACAGCCAAAAAGCTCATCAGCTGGGCTACCTCTAAAAGCCAACTCAAACGTTGTTCTTTGGGAGATACAGATAAAAACCCCAGGGAAAAGGGCTAGAGACAGTAAACAACAATTTTATATGATTGATCCAATATAATCCTGTGCTGAGTAAAAAGGCCATCTGCACAGCCTGCCACTGAAGGGCTCTGAGAGCAGCACAGCAAGCCTCTGGCTGCCACGCTGAGGAAATGCTCCTGCACTCAGGCTAATAATTCTGAAAGATTACTTCCTTTTTTTTTCCCCCCTGTTTTTATTAAAGCTGTTAGCCACTTACCCTCCTGTTTAATTCCCTATTAAGAGATCATCCATCAAACCCCTAAAGAGACAAGGATCCACACGGGAAGGCTGCGGATTCCAGGCCAGTGGCCAGTCAGCTGCAGCAGGAGCAGGGATTTCAGTGCCTGGCTGCAGCCTGCAGGTGCTGTCAGAGCAGAGGACAGCCACCTGTGGGCTGAGGTGTCACTAAACCCCTTGCAGCAGCAGCAGCTTTACAGCAACCCCACTTCTTGCACTGCAGAGGGGATCCCAGGTGCACACGGAGCAGCCATGCCACCAAAACGGGCAGGAGACCACCACCTCCAGCTGAGCCACACCCACGGGAGAGGTGAGGGCTTCCCACCCTGGGAGGGAAGGGAATCCACAGCTCTGACCTGCCCTCTGCTCTGAGGTCAGGGGCAGCAGGTTTCCTCTCTGCTGGGGGTTCACTGTGTCAGGGAGGGAAGCCTGACCCCTGCCTGAATCTGGTCAGGGCTCAGGAGGACTCAGACAGACGAGGCACCAGCAGCAGTAATTCAGGCTCATCCAGGGCAAGCCTCTTCCAAGGGGATGAGATTAAACACGTGGCCTGTGTGCGAGGTTACAAAAGGCACGTGAGAGGAGGCGGCCGGGTTATGAAAGATCAGAGGTTACAAAAGACCCTGGCAGTTATGAAAGAAGAGCTGAGAGGCTGAACCAGCCCCAACCTGCCCGGAGGTGAGCGGGTGTTCAAAACCACGCAGCAGCTCACGCTGCCTGGTGGGCCTGGGCTAAGGAAGGCTTCAAAAAACACCAGGGATAGGAGAACAGCCACCACCAGCTAGAACAGTGAAGAGAAAAACCACCATTTGTCTGCAGGCCTTACAGGCAGCTGTATTTTTCTTCACAAAGTGTTTTGGATGGTCCTAAAACACTCGCCGCAACCACTGACTTTCTACAAGTGTTATGTCCTGGCTTTTTAGTTCTGTTCTAAATCTTCAACCCACACAAGCCACATAGCTGGAATCAACCTAAAACCCACAGCTTCATTCAGCTGATACTTTAAGCCTCTCAAGTTCAGCCTTCGGTGATCATTTTACCAGTGTTCTACTGCCAGGACAAAGAGAAGGTTGGGGAAATTTTACCAAGCCAGATGCAATTGCTTGTTTTCCAAATGCCACTCAAAGATCACTTAGAGAAAGGACCTACTCCTGCTTAGAAAAAACACTGAGGGCATCTCCCCCTCCTCACAAGTTTGTCCATGCCAGTGATTTTCTACGATTTCCTCCAGTGAGGATATTTCTGCACCCCACCTACTCCACCGTGGTTCCCCCTGCCCTGTTTCAGTTTAAAACACAAGTTGCACAGACCTTCCAACGCCACCGTGGCAGCCAGATCACAACAAACCTCCAGGCAGTGCAGCAGAGCTGAGACACACGGGAGGGACCCATCTGCTCTGCCTCAGAATCATCTTTAGATGGTTTCAGCAAAGGCACGGGCTGTTTTCCTGCTGGCCAACCCAGTAACTAGAACTTTCTCTTTCAAGGAAAAACACAGCAAGCACTTATCATGGTCCAAGATGCTCCTTCCTAGAATGCAGAGCTGTAAGATCTTATATTCCAAAGTTAAAGCTGTTTTACTACATCCATCTCGTGAGTAAATAGCTTTACCTGTCTGACCTGGCACAGAAATGCTCCAGGGAAGGTTCTGAAGCCACCTCAAGCTGCACTTCAGCTACATTAAATTTTTTAAATTAACCTGAATTCTTCCAGTACAATCCAGAAAGTTTTGTCCCTTATTTTAGAAGGAAGCATGGCATTCTGTTATCCTGTTACACCCCTCTCACCCCAGTCATCTGTGTCCTACAAAATGAACAACAGAGTAGACATAGACTCGGGGTCTGTTAGGTTAGGTAGAATACCCAAGTCAATTAAATTTTGCCTAATCCCTAGAAAATTAACAATTTTGTGTTCACATCAAAGGCAGTAATTGTAGTGTTATGCAATTTTCTTAATGCAAATACGGTCCCCACTAAAGCACCTCTGCTCCAGCCCTAAAAGTTCACTGAAACTGAAATCCTTGACCACAAAGCAGGTGCTGAAAGACAGTAACAAATTTTGTACAATGTATTTAACCTTTTCCCCAAAGCTACATTGACCAACTCAATCCCCAAACTCTCTTTTGTCCCAACACGACCCACAAAGACAGTCAGTGCATGAGTAAATGTGTCAGCAGCAAACCATCAATCCTGTACCTGAATTCTGCACACTGGAGTGCATGATTTATTACATCAGATTCCCAGTTCTTTCTCCCTCACTTTTGAGCCACTTCTGAGCCACTTCTGAGCCACTAGGCCTGACTTGGCATGTCCAGCTTTTTAATTCTACATTTCTAATAGTCACACTTCGTTCAGAGCAGTTTCTAAAAAGATGCAAATCCCAAAACCTTACAATCTGTTAATGCTGAGCACTAGCAACTTGTTAAAAATCTTAAATAGTGGGGGTTTTTTTATTTTTTGGTCAGGTCTTCACTTGTGAACATAAACCAAGAATATATTAATAACACCCTAGTACATAACTCCTATTCTGGAGCATGTCCAAAGAAGAGCAACAAAGCTGGGGAAGGGTCCAGAGCACAAGTGTGGGGAGGAGCAGCTGAGGGAGCTGGGGGTGCTGAGCCTGGAGCAAAGGAGGAGGCTCAGGAGAGACCTTCTTGTTATCCACAACTCCCTGAAAGGAGGTTGGAGCCAGATGAGGGTCGGTCTCTTCTCCCAAAGAGCAACCGAGGAAATGGGCAGAAGTTGCACCAAGGGAGGTTTATGTTGGATGTGAGGAAAAATTTCACTGAAAGCATTGTCAGACACTGTGCCAGGCTGCGCAGGGCAGTGGTGGAGCCCCCACCCCTGGAGGGGTTCCTGGAGATGTGGTTGGAGGGACATGTTTAGTGGTGGACTGAGCAGAGTGAGCCTAATGGTCGGACCTGATGACCCCAAAAGTCTTTCCCGACGATTCTATGAAAAACCTAGAGGCCGACGTGTGGCTCACCACACACCTCAATC
>NW_008588974.1:0-215 GCF_000691845.1 Merops nubicus
TTCCCTTCAGCTCCAGCCTGCGGGCGACCCTCCTTCAGCCCGCGGGACGTCGGTCGTTGCCTGTGCGGAGGCAGATGTGTACCGGCTCCGCACTGCCCGGTAGGGCAACCCGCCCAGAAGCTCTCCTGCTGCTCGCTGCTAGCTCGGCCGCCTGACGCGCCTCGAACGGAGGGCAGCCGCAAGCGCAGACATGTTGGCTTAGAAGAGCGGCCCCA
>NW_008588974.1:353-2517 GCF_000691845.1 Merops nubicus
GGCGGCTGCAGAGGGGCAGCCCGGGGGAAGGAACGCCCGAGCGCTGCGGAAAGGAATCGGAGTCGAGAGGCAGGACCTGCAGGCTGCGCAGGAAAAGTTGTGGGAGGCCTTGTTACATTTGCTGCTCACAGAACAATTTCTTATAGCTTTAATTATAAAGGTGATGACTTTCTTCTGAAAGGTGTGCAGTCAAACGTTTCCTCCCATGGGTACGTCTTCCTGTAGCCAGGGTGCCTTGTCTCATCCGCAACAAAAGGCTGCAGTTTTAACTGGTGCATAGTTTCTTAGGCAAGGAGCTTATTAGCCTGCCTGTGGCCTCACGGAAAGCCTGATAATCGGTTATTGGCTCTTACTACCATAGTAGCCTAAGTGCTTCAGGTGCCCATGTAGCTTTGCATCACACAGGGGAACTCTGGGACAATAGAACAAGACTTCCAAAAGAAAATAACACAGAATCATAGAACGTTAGGGGTTGGAAGGGACCTCCAGAGATCATCAAGTCCAACCCCCCTGCCAGAGCAGGAACAGTAGTCTAGGGCAAGTCACACAGCAATGCCTCCAGGCAGGTCTTAAAAGTCTCCAGGGAAGGAGACTCCACAACCTCCTTGGGGAGCCTGTTCCAGTGCTGTGGAACCCTTACAGGGAAGAAGTTCTTCCTCATGTTGAGGTGAAACTTCCTGTGCTCCAGCTTGTGTCCATTGCCCCATATCCTAACACAGGGTACAAGTGAAAACAGGTTGCCCCTTTCTTCTTGAGACCCAGCCCTCATATATTTATATACATGAATTAGATTCCCCCCTTAGTCTTCTCTTCTCCAGACTAAAAAGCCCCAGGTCTCTCAGCCTCTCCTCATACTGCAGGTGTTCCAGTCCCCCAATCATCCTTGTAGCCCTCTGCTGGACTCTCTGAAGTAGATCCCTGCCCCTCTTGAAATGGGGAGCCCAGAACTGGACGCAATACTCCAGGTGAGGTCTCACCAGGGCAGAGCAGAGGGGGAAGAGGACCTTCCTTGTTCTGCTGGACACACTGTTCTTAATGCTCTTAGCTCATCTACCCAATTTTTTACTCAAGGGAACACACCTATCTTGGGCTTGGAGGAAGTGGTGTTTAAAAACTGACCAACCTTCCTTGGCCCCCTTTACCGTCCAGAGTCTTAGCCCATGGGATTCCTGCAAGCAGATCTTTGAAGAGTGCAATAAAATTATTATTTTTTTTTATTAATACAACTGTAACAATGAAAACATCTAGACAATCTCGTGGTTAATGATTGCTTCAGCTAGTGTGTGGCATGTACTGTTCTTTTGAAAAAGCAACGTCAAACATGATACTCAAGAAAAAGTTAATTCTACAACAGTAATGAATACATTGCACAGGGATTTCCTTGTCCATTCTTGTTCCAATCCTTTCCTTCTGTTATAAACATCTGCATAAATTTTTATAACTTCTTAATTGCTACTTTCACTACAGGAGGAGTTTTGCTAGACTGTTCCAGCCACTCTCCTTAAGTTTGGTATTATTATATTTGATAACTTAAATGCAGTCGAACTACACGAAAGTAATTTCAGAAGAGTGGGGGAATAGTATAGTAGTTTGTTTTCACTCTAATTCTGGAAGGTTGGGGTTTTTTTTGAAGCCTGAATTTATTCAATGTGGCATTCAAAAGACTGCAACAGACAACACTGATTTTGTACTAAGGAAGTTTGGTTTGGCCTGGAATTTTAAGACCTTATAAAGGTCATGACTTCTTGTATTAACAATACGCTGCCTTTACATGTACTACCATACTCCCTTTTTCACTCGTGCAGAGATGTGGATTGTGGTTTTGCAAATGGTTGTATATTTACATTTATTAGCAGAATTACAATATTCTGCATATGCACAATTGTCTGTAGTATAATCACCATTTCTCTAAGGACAAGAACATCTTAGTGGCAGACAACAGGAGCAGGACTGTGAAAATCACCAGTATTTTTCATTTTGTCTGCTACGGAGGAAAGTTCTGTTTGCTATATGCTAAAGTGTTAATGCTGTGAAGAGATTTGGGTGTATTTCCAAAACGCACACCAGCCAGCCCTGTGCATATGAGACACAGTCAGAAGCAACTGTTTTAGCTTTTAATTTTCTGTATCACAGCATTACTTCCCTACCAAATACCAGGATCCTG
>NW_008588974.1:2548-3548 GCF_000691845.1 Merops nubicus
GAGGCATCAGACCTCTGAAATAAAGTTATAAGAGCATTTTATGCTGCAAACTTGTAAATGCTACACATCTTGATCCACAAGTAAAAATCCCAAACTATTTGTATTTACCCTTGAACAACTTCAAAGTGATTGCTAGGGTAACAGCACTCCAGTGCTCACAGCTGTATTAGTGCTAAAGTTGGCTTCTTAAGAGAGGCAATGGTGATTTATTTTCTCTGGACTCCCAGGTTTATTTCTTTTTGCCTCCTTGAATCCGCAACAAGTCACAGTTGGGATCAGTACTTGTAACTTAAGGTGCAGTGGATCATGAGGAGCAATAGAACTGAGAGGTAAATTAGAGTATGGAGGAAGATGCTACACTTGGGAAGGGGAGAGAAACAAAGAAAGCATTATTAAATTTTGTACTGAAGAAGTAGGGAGTGCAATAGGCGGTGGCTGACAGCCGGAGATCGGGATCCTACTCGGAAGTGCAAAGCCAGGGAGCCAAGGCACACCTCTGTGCATGACCTGACACAGGTGGGAGCTGCTGCTGCTCTTCAGCTCTTCACATTGAACACAGCCTTCGCCTGCAGCATTGCTCATGGCGATACTTGGACAAATTAAGCTTAGGGTCAGTTTTGGTCTCCACTGCTGAGTTTTTGTGGCAAAGTTAAATTGGCTAAGTATATTAAAACCACTGGCTGTCATAGCTATGCCAGCAATCCTGATGGTGGCAAACATAACGGTGTGGAGACAGAAGTGCTTAGTGCAATCTGAAGCAGTGGTGCATACTTTGTAATTATCTGAGGATGACCTCATTATGGTACCACTCCAGCGTTAAGCATGGTACAAGATAATGTCATTGCAGTGCCATCTGGTGACAAATACTGGAATTATCTAGTAGAGTAAATTAAGTGAAAATAAAGATGGAAAATCTGCAATAAAATTATCTGTCTGGTCCCAGATGGACAGGATGACTTGGATTTTCTATTTTTAAACCTGATGGTGAGCCTCCTTTCCC
>NW_008588974.1:3579-4270 GCF_000691845.1 Merops nubicus
ATATTAGCATAATTTATCAAGATACATTTACTGGTTTTCCATGGAGATAAATGTATATGAGTCACATTTATAAAATAGTCTGTAAAACCTAATGCAATATGGTTAGCAGTCATCTATATGCATGCCATGTTAATAGATTTTTTACTTCAATGAAAACCAGTATTTCAGAATTATCCAAGTATGAGAAGAAAGTATTCTTTAAAACAACACTGGTCTCAAGGAAACAAGGACTGAAAATACATGAAAATATGTTTGTCTGTGAAAGTGTAATTGTCAGATGAACATTTAAGCTTGACAGAAATTACCTAACTTTTCAAAAACTACTTTTCCCACTAATATAACCAATGGTTACACTGCACTTAATTTTCAATATTTTTCAGCATACTGTCTTTGCCTATTCTGTAGAAGAGTGTCAGTTAACTACCAAGGCAAGCAGGAAGTTAAAGCCTTAAGGAAGCATTCATCAAATATATTCAGCCCTTAATTTATCTCTAAACAATCTTTCAGTATGCTGTCAGCACATCAGGCAGTAGAGCTTCCTGACAGACAGTCCCTGGGATTAGGTTGGGATGAAGGAGCAGTTTGTGTGGAACAGTTCAAGTGACTGGGTACTGCAGTTTGAGGTCACGGCCACCCCCAGAACTGTAGCAGACGCTCACTGTTAGCTCCCTTCTCCCCCACCCTGAAAGGG
>NW_008588974.1:4301-13368 GCF_000691845.1 Merops nubicus
TAAGGGAGAGAGACAGCAATTAGAAAAGGAAACAGCTTTAATACTACCACTAATAATAGTGATAATAAAATGGAATATGTACAGATATATACAAAATCAGTATTGACCCTGACTCCCTCCTGTGACAATTCATCACTGTCACCCCAGGCTGGGGAGCAGCCCCCGGGGAAGGGGGTCCCAGGCTGGACTCAGCCACAGATGGCAGCTGGGTCCAGTAGCCGGATTCTGTAACTTGGCTCAGGAAGACACAGCTGGGATCAAAGGCAGAATATATGAAATCCTCCTCAGATGCTGGCCATTGACGATGCAGATGAAGCAAGGAAGAAGGCAGAAGGGAGATGGAAGGGTGATGGAAAAAGTGACAGAAGGCCTTTGCCCTCCTGATCCTTCAGCTTTTACTGGATATGAGGGATATGGGATGGAATACCCCATTGGTGAATCTTAGGGTCACATGTCTTGTCTGCTCCTCCCTGCAGGTACAGCTTTACATTCTGCTCCCCTCTATGTGATACACAAGCTTGGCAGTGACCTTGGTCTACATGCCAATCCTTGGCAGTAACTCTAAACATGGAGTGTTATCACTTTAGAAGCAGGCAGTTCATGCTGCTAACTTCAGACAAGGTAATTAATTACAAGAACTTTAGCTGAAAAGTTAAAATTACTGATCAGACCCAGCCATTTTACCCCAAACCAGGACACTAGGAGAGACCCAGAAGGGCTGAGCTGCTAGCCCTGAACAAGAGCTGTGCCACAAATGTGGTGTATTCAGGCCATTTTCTTCCGAGCAGTTCAACAAAAGCTCAGACAGGGTGCAGTTTACCAGCAAGATGGGCAATTAGCCCAAACAGAATAGCCCACAGGCCCCAGAAGCCTTCCTGTTTGCACTTTCCAGGAGACTTTTTGTCTTTCTCTGGCCCCAGGAAGTCTTTCTCTTCCACTGAAGTCCTAGAGTGACAAATGACATGCAGAGAAACTTTAACAAGTCTCTGACGTTTTAACCCTGATATGACCTGATAACTGCACTATCGAAACACAGAACACCTACTAATTCTTCATCCCATATTCTGCCCACCATGAAAAGGTTCCACCACCAGTCTGTCTGTGATTATGGCCTCTACACAGCATCTATCATCCAAATAAAGACACACTAAGATCATGGAAGCAGTTTCTTTTTGTGGAGACTTTTTTGGAGATAGCGAGCAATTTTTTTCAGTGCTTCTTTTGCCTTAACGATTTTGAGCAAGAGATTTCACTGCATTAGCAAGCACAAAAGAAGTTTCAATGAGCTTCCAAAAGAAGTTTCAATGAGCTTCCTGTGAACTGTTTCCCTTATTAAAGGGATGGATTCATAGTCTGCACATATGGTGCACAAGCAACTGAGTTGATCTAATATTTCATTGTCACCAAAATGGGAGAGTAAAAACTTTCTTCTTCTACTGCTTCTCTTCCTTACTTTCCCCTCACTCTTGGCCATAGAGTGTTGCTCTTCTTGTGATGTCTTGCACACACAGCAGCTCCTCCTATGATCCAGTTAGCTCACTAACCAACATAAAACTTGACACTTTCCTACTGAATTAGTTTTCTGCTGGGTTAGTGACATGAATTAACTCAAAAAGGGATCTGACAATCACCTGACACAACAGCAAGGTGAGCAGCATGTTAGTGGCTAATTGCAGGGAGAAGGTGAAATGACTGAAGAATTGATGTGTTTCGGTTTGAACCATTACAGAATTTAACCTTTTGTCATTTTTTGGTTTAAGAATGAGCAATGGAGGCTAAAACCTGGATGGCTTCTGTACCAAGGAAGGACTTTGTCCTGCTAGAGCAGGGGACATGCATACCTTGCTATCACCTGGAAATCAGGACAGTATCATCAGGTGAAGAAACAACCCTAGAAAAGTTCCCTTTCAAGCATACCTAGGAGTTTCTTTCTTTCTGACTTCTTCATAGTGATGCTTTTTCAATTTGAGGATAATTTAGGCAGTAAAATCTTTTGCATGAAAATCATTTGGCAATAATACTGTATTTTATAATCATTCTTCATGTTATTTGAAACAGTTGCTGAGTTCCAAACCTGTGTAAAAGGTAAAGAATTCTAGTTCAGTTGTAACCCCAAACTAAACTTCTTCAGTTTACCTCTCCCTGATAGAGCCCTGGGCTTTGAAAGTCCACTACTTTGATATATCATTCACACAGTCCTCCAAAAGCTCCCGTATCTGTTATGATACTGACATCTTGAATCTTACAAGAGAATCTAGACAGAGAAGCCTTTAAAAATAGTTCTGTATAAGTAATGGCACATGGCCTTGAAAATTCATTACATGTATCACTGTGTTCTACAAGGCTGCATAACTGAACACTTGTTAAAAGTTTGGATGCCTAAACATGCAGCCGTTAGAAGTAAGGTGACCTAGAAAGTTTTACTAGCCATATGTTTTTCATGCAAACCTATTAGTATGACTGAATTCAGAAAAGCACATATTTAACCCTGTCTCTAAAGCAGGTATTTTCACTGTGAAATCTCTAAGTGGAAGAGTCAGTGTTAATACAAATCAGATGTTCTCTGCTAAGCATCTTACTAAAAGAAGTACAGTGAAATACCAGATTTAACTCATAACACCTGTAGTTAAATGTACGGATACTTATAAAATACATTCTCAATATTCAGCCATTGTGGAAGAGATGGAAGAATTTACCTGTTCCATGAAAGGCTCTTGACAGGATAATCTAACAGTGTAAAGAGCCAATAACACTACTGTCTTTTAAAGGCTTCGAGGGACAATTTACTTGACATCCAGTAGGATGTGGTAGATAGCCAATGGTTGGTTGTCTTTTACTCCAAATAATCTCTTTCACATTTTCTCATAATTTCAAGAAAATATATTTCTTGCATTTGATTATTTGTATCTTCTCTGATTAAGCTAATGTCTTCTGTAAATTTTCTTACGTGACTCATCTTTGTACAGTAGTTTTAATTTTCCTTTCAAATTGGGGCATATTTCTCTGTGAATTGACTTCCGGGATACCACTGAGGCTGAAAGTGTTCTATAATCTGAACAATTTAAGACCTCTTACAATAGGTAGTGGTCTTTCTTTTTTTTTTTTTTTTCTCCTTTTTTTTTCCTTTTTTTTTTTTTTTCTCCAAGTCTAGGATTGGGGTTTCTGTTTGGCAAGGTCTTCTGCTGAGTACTTGCCAGATATAGAATGATCTTATCATTAACCGGCAGACCAGCAGCCAAACTCCTCCCTGTGCTACCACTTCACACACCAGAGATCCAAAGTGCCAGACAGCCAGAGGGAGGAACAAGTCAATGCACTCACCCACCACAGCAGACACGAAGAAGGGAGTGAGCTGGGCAGGAGCCAAGCCATTGGCAATGGCAGCAGCCAGGCCCTGAGCCCAGTTATAGAGTGCCATGAGCCCAGTTATAGAGTAGGGACTCAGAGACTGCTTCATGATCTGGCCCTACCATCCTGGGAACGCCACTTGCCATGAAGAGTCAGGGAGCCCTTCCAACAAGGGAAGGAGTTTAAACTGAATTAGGAATGTGTGATCATAGAATCATAGAATCCTTTAGGTTGGAAGGGACCTTTAAGATCATCAAGTCCAACCAGTTTTCAGTAGTTTGTCTAATATTTTTACCTAAACCTCTCTGATTTCACTCATGTCTGTCAATCACTCTTAGAGCTAGAGAAGAAATAGTATTTATAATCTTTGAGCATCTTCTACAGGTCAAAAAATTTTACCATCCTGAAAATACAATAACTTAAACATTTTATGTAATTGAAATTATTAAATAATTAATAAGTTAGGTGAATTGAAACATTGTTTTGACACATTTTAAAATATTTATTTTAAATTTTCTTTAATTATTTTTAGGGTAAGATGTGGTTTGTCTGTAGTGTAGCACATAGGAATTCAGGAGCTGCCATAATAGAGAAACCTCAAAGCTTTTCTAGTGCATCAATTCATCATACTATCTTTGACAGGTACTTGATGCCACATGGTTAAAAGAAAAGCACTGACCTGTCTAGGAAGTAGATGTATGCAGCAGTTATACAGTTTTATTAAAAAATAAAAGCAAGCAAGATGTGTAACCTCAAAGTTGCTAAATTAAAATTCATACCAGAAAATTGTTTAATTTCATGTTATGTAGTGTGGCATTAAGCTGTTTTCAACTTGCTGTAGTTGCTATTCAAGATTGGTTAATCCAGGTGTATGTCTAAAATGATACTACAAAAAAATCAGATTCTAAATTTTTTATGTATTTTTATTATTTTTGCAAAATTCTGAGAATGTAAGCCTTGTGAGTATGGCTTTGCCTGGCAGCACCACTTACACTTCTGCAGAGCCTCTGCTCCATTCTTTGCTTGACATTTCTTACTGTCCCTGTCTTATTTCATACTGAATTTTTTTTAACACATTACTCAGCCATATGTGAATGGGATGAGGGAACTAATCCAGGTAAAAGAATAAAGGAAGAAGAAAAGGAGCAAGTGAAGGGTTGTTTAAGCAAGCACTAGTAGTTAGTAAATGTGGTACGACATTCCATCCTCAAATGGCATTACCTTCCTGAGGGCAGGGAAGAAATACTCCCTAAAGTAGTATCTCTTTCGATATCCAGAATTTTGAGCTATTCATCTGTATGAGCATGACAAAGAGTCTGTCCCTGTAACAACTGCACCTGAGGAATTTGAGGAGGAAGCCTAACAGATTCTGCTGCAGTTTAAAAATTTTCTATCCCTGTGTCAGCCATCTCTTTTCCAAGTCTTGCCAGCTTTCCAGTACACTGTTCATCAGAGTCGACTTCAGCTGAACTAGTAGGTTGGACTGGACTAAATGAGACATGAGTATATCTTACTTCCAGCTCTTCTTGGGATAAGGTAAAATTATCTTGGCAAGGAGATAGCTCAGCTACCAGGCAGGCAGCTGAGAAATATGACACACTGAATTGTGATAGTAAAATTATCTATGAACTTTTAGTCTAGTGAAAACATTACATGTAGGCCCACTTTTTTTTCCCAAAGTTATAGTCCATGTAATAGTCCGGTATGATCCATTTTACCTTTTTTCAGACTAGAAAAAAGGAAGGCCATAGGCTCCCCAGATAATCTCTCAAACAAGTTTTAATTCCAAAATAAATGAAAGGACAGTTTAGCTCATTCAACAAATACTATAAACTGTTCCACACGCCTGCAGGTCACGCAGCCTTGCAGTGATAGCCTGGTCTCTTGCACGTAAAGACAACCCTCCTGTAGCCAGACAGCTCCTACTTCTGTTGGGATCCCACTGAAGCCCAGTAGCAGGGAACTGTTGCCCTGAGTGCCACCCGCATCCCTGAGCTGATTCCTTTCAGGGCAGAATAAGCTGCTCCCACAAGTCCTCATGGTGCTGCTACACTGTCACTGCAAGTCACTGGTTAAATCTGTAGCCTAGGGAATATTGCATCGTTGCCCAGCAATGAAGAAATGTTAAGACTTGTACTGTCTCATATAGAAATTTAAGACATAACATTGCATCTCGCCAGCTTCTAGGTAAGACTCCATATATGAACTCTTTTTTTCTTTTTTCTCTTTTTTTTTTTTTTTTTTTTTTTTTTTTTCCCCCCTAGTAGTAAAGACTGTAAAGGGATCAAAAGTTGGGTTTCT
The DNA here is from genome assembly GCF_000691845.1 of Merops nubicus. Taxonomy (NCBI): domain Eukaryota; kingdom Metazoa; phylum Chordata; class Aves; order Coraciiformes; family Meropidae; genus Merops; species Merops nubicus. The sequence goes on from NW_008588974.1 coordinate 9,951, forward strand.
GTTTGAATGTCAGACCAAGCAAAGGCAGATACTTCCTGTGAAAACATTTAACACATCACCCTGTGATCCAGGGCACTTTATTTAAATCAGTATTTTCAAAAGCAGGTGACAAAAGCTAGAGGCTTAAATCAGTGGAAACCATAAGTAGCTACTACCTTTAAAAATAAGGCCATTTTTATATAGGTGTCTATAGGACATAGTCTATAAAATCTTGATCTTAATATCTCTGTTTCTACACTGAGGGAAATGTTTACTTGCTTCACAAAGGTAATGTAATATGAATCAACTTTTAAGCATTATGAATCCTCAAATGAAAGGAACTCTTCAAGTATAAAGCATAAATTCCCAAGATTAATGCATATTATCACAAACAGAATCCCAGCTATTCTATAGCAGAAATGTGAGCAGGACAAATCCCCAAAGCAAGTGGGATGTTCATTAGATGTTCCAACTCTGAGAAAAATTGGGACACTGTGGTCATTTTTTTTTTAATCAGGAAAAGGACTGAATGTACTGTTTGTGGAAGCAGGACAGGAAAGAGGGAAAAAAATGAAAAGCCAGATACCCCTACTACAACTCTGCAAATCAGCTCATGTCATCACCTGATGCCTCACAAAGAGACGTCCTCCATGCAACCTACTTTGCCATGTACAATGTACAGAGCAGCCCCCACACAAAATCAACAATCCACAGTATTTGTACAGTGGGACATACGTGCCTGAGCCTAGCTGAGGATGTGTGTCTACTGGCTAGGGATGAATGTCTTAGTGTGTATGGGAAATACTTTGAAATGTCAATTTGAAAAAAAAAATATGATGATGCAGAACCACCTGGAACCCAGTGAGATTCCAGGGTCCTGGAATGCACAAAGTTCTGTGTCCAATTCCTTTGGAATTGTCAAACCAAACTGCAACTATATGGTCACAAAAAGCCACTAATTCAACTATTTGCAGATGAAATTATTTGGTGGATACTCGGGGAAAACTGTGACCAGGACACTGGGAATAGTTTTTCTCATACTTTTCTCATACTAGCCCAATACTGACACACTACACTATATTGAGTGTGATGGGTGCAGAATGCAGTGATGAAAGGCTCCTCAGACATGTGTACACTCTTTCTGAGACACGTCAGACTTCAATGAAGCCTGAAATGGAGAGGTCAACTCAGTGGTCCTGAGCACCAGAGTGCAGAGCTCCTCTGCAGCAAGCAATCCAAAAAGAGATCCTTTGAGCTCTTCTGGATCACAGTGGGCTGCATAGAGCATCTCCCCTGAGTTGGGACATCTCTAAGGACTGCCTGCTGACAGAGTTCTTGCAAGGCCTGGATGATACCACCTCCCTGGGACTCCATCTCCACCCACTGAGAAAGGCCAATGTATTATGAGTATTCACTCTAAATTTGAAGAGGGAAATTTTTACTATAAGCTAGTCTCTTTGATCCAGTTCTCTACCCATCTACATGCTTGATTTTATGCATGTGGTTTTATGAGTGTGGGCATCTACATATTTCACTGGCCAAGTATGTCTGTGTCAACACATGCTTTGGCTGGAGATACCTTGTAGTCAGCGTGAATCTTGTCATCCTTGAACCTGTAATTAAGTCACTGTTTTACAAAATCGCTTCTTACAGTAAGTGCTGCTAAAATCAGCCTTTGATTTATCTCAATTTATTAATAAATCTTAACTTGTTGATAAATCAAACTCTGTCAGACATTCATCCATGACAGGGAGAACAGACTGGCTGGCATCCAGGCATGATGGGATTCTGCTGTCTCTGAGCCTGTGTATGGAAAATAGGTCTGGTGAGCGGTTTCTTTATTTGGCTACCAATAACTTGGTGACTTTTTGCCTGACCTTTCTGTGGCAAAAATGTTTTCTTCCTCACTATTTGTCATTGCTAAAAAAGAAATTAAGAAATAATCACCTTTTTGTGTTTATTTTTACTTTTGCTTTCTCACACAACCAGGTGGAATCTTTATGTTATCTTGTCCTGGACTCAGGCAAGGTACTACCATACATTGCAACAGAATTTAAGTGGTTTTGCACTGAACAGAATTTGAGCACAGGCAAAACAGGTCATGAAGACCGTTGCAAGACTGTATATCAAAGTAGAGAACCAGAGTGCTCTTAGGCAATTTTGAACCATCAAGATGCATCTTTTCAGGGACTAAACATTAATTTTGATTTGGTAATCAGTGAACTGACTTGAGAATAGATTCTCCACTTTCAGTAAGAACAGTAAAAAAAAAAAAAGAGTATGTTTGAATTAAGAGAATATAAGGCAAAGGACACTCTCTGCTACAGAGACAAATACCTGGTGTTATAACGCACAGTTAAGCATTTGTGGAGTCCAGTCATCACTTTGTAACATTGAAGAGTGATAAACAGCATCTTTCCAAGTTGCATTATCATATGGATCATAAATACAGGTCGATAATAAGGACAAAATGGAAAATAACTGAAGAACAGTGGCATTCAGCCCACCTATCAAGACACATAAGGCCAAGTCTAGAACATGGATGACAAAGAACCAAATGCAACATAATCTGCCACGAGATGGAAGGAAAGAAGAAGGTGAATGACCAATGCAAGGAACCAGCACATGCCAACCTGCAGAGCAAGTGTGCTGAAAGGATGAAAGCCTTTATCTAACAGCATGTCAACATCACCCTTGGTTTCTCGTGTTTCTGCTGCTAGTGGGAGACAGCCAAGACAGAGTGCTTGAAGGATGAGGAGGCAGTTGGTCAAAATACAAAAATGCACTGAGGGCTTAAGTTATTACCTCTGGCATGGGCTGTGCATTAGTACCCTCCACCTCAGAAAGCAGTGAATGTTCCCGTAGAAGACAGAAAAATTAAGTGTACGGAAAATATGCTGCATCAGCACAAAAATTGGAGGTATTGGAGTGGGCAGCAGAGTGAGCTTGGAGAAGGAGCTGGGCTACACAAATGGTAATAATCTATCTGCACTTTCAGTAAGTGGCCAGTTTGGTTCTTCAGTGTGAATTATTTTCATGCAGTTACTCTGTGTAACTACAAAACACACAATTTTTGTTATGTGTATAGTAATTATCTCCTTTATTATACATCTATATAGCCTTGCATAGCATTGCACAGTTCTTATTCTAATCTCTTACCATCTTTTCAATAAATGTGCTATGACAGGATGTCATTTAAAATACCTATTTAGAACTCATGGTCCAATTCTTTCTTTAGTTACCTCTTTTTTTTCCCTGTAACTGGAGGCTCATCCGTCAGCTAAGGCTGACACGCAAAGTCGCCTGTGAGGAACCTCATGAATAATTGATCCGTTCCACAATGCCAGCGCCTCCCATTCTCCGCAGCCGGGCCCAGATCACAGGCTGACGGGCTTTTCTCGGCCGTTTTTCAGCGCCGTGCCCCGGCTCCCGACGGGCC
>NW_008588975.1:0-208 GCF_000691845.1 Merops nubicus
TGCTGGAGGGACAACACAGCTGGGCACGAGCAATCCGGGAGGTTCATACGCAGATGACAACTTCCTCCTCCAAGTGATACAGGAACCAACCAGAAAAGGTGCTATGCTGGCCCTTGTTTTCACCAACAGGGAAGGGCTGGTGACCAATGTGAGGCTCAGGGACAGCCTTGGCTGCAGTGACCATGAAGCAGTTGCATTTAAGATCCTC
>NW_008588976.1:0-4653 GCF_000691845.1 Merops nubicus
CAAACCAGCAGCAGAGCAAACGCTGACAGCAGCAAGACCCTGACCCCAGCCCAGCCCCCAGGAGCCCCCAGCAGCTCTCCAGCTCCCACCAGCCTGGGCAGGTTCACAAGGCAACGTTGACCTCGTCATCTTCATTCATTCACCACTTCATTTACCTGCAGCCAGGCTGCTCTTTTGGGGGAAAACGTGGCTCTTACTCTGCTTTGGTTGCATGAACGGGGGGTGTGGGGTGCTGGAGGGGGATGGGTTTTTTTTATGGGGCTCCCAGCAAAGCTGCTGGAGAAGTTCATGGCAATGTTCTCCATGTTCTCCACGGTTCCACTGAATTTTGGAACCTCACCATCATACGGGCCGAGGCAAATGCCCCAGGGCAGTCAATATAATGCTAATTATTATTAATTTAAGTAGGCAAACAGGGTGGCAACAATTAACAGGTTTTCAGATTCTCAGGATCCCATTATTGGCATTATTTTTATTTTGATTTCAAGGGGAGGGAACAGGATTGAATCCCACCCCACCTGAGAGGACACAGCTTGATCTGGGGGACCTGATTCACCCCAAAGAGCCAAGGAGCACGGTGTGGATGGCAGGGCAAGGCCTCCCCTCTGCCCTAATACCTGTGCAGAGCAGAAACGTGTGTTCCCAGCCAGAGTATTTCACAGGAATTGTGACAGCAGCAGCTCCAGTCCCAGCTCTGACAGTCACTGGATGAATTGTCTCATGTCCCTGGACTGTGTTTTCCCACGGGGGCAACGAGGCGAGTCCAACAAATAATGAATTTTCCAGTTCAGCAGCAATTCTAAAAAAAAAAAACACTCTTTAAAATTAATTCTACCCAAAATGAAATGTTTTCTTTCAATCTCAGGGTTTTTTTTTTTTCAGCGTTCTTAAAATAACATGGAGGAAATTTCAAACCAGGGGCTTGCCACACGTCAGGGCGTCAGAATGGTTTGTTCCCAAAAAAAAAAAAAGGGTCTAAACAAAGTCAATCCACATTTTCAGATGGGCTTCTTTTTCTTGTTTTATTTTTAAGCTTTTTTTTTTCCCCAAAAGATCACGCGGGTGGCGCCGAATTCAGAGAAAATCTGTATTTTACCAAAATTGAATTTTCTACCCAAAAAAAATGGAAAGAAAAAATGAAATCCAGGCAAATGTCAGAGTTTTGCCTGGCACTGGCTGGGACCTTCCCTCCAGGGGGCTGGGGGGGGGAGATCCATGAGCCTGAGCTCAAGGAGCCATAAATAAGTTTGATGGGTGATGTACGTGCCACCAGTGGTAACGTGCTGAGTGCTTGGGGTCTAGTCAAATGTCCTTGGGGAAGAGAGGAAAGGAAAGGAAAGGAAAGGAAAGGAAAGGAAAGGAAAGGAAAGGAAAGGAAAGGAAAGGAAAGGAAAGGAAAGGAAAGGAAAGGAAAGGAAAGGAAAGGAAAGGAAAGGAAAGGAAAGGAAAGGAAAGGAAAGGAAAGGAAAGGAAAGGAAAGGAAAGGAAAGGAAAGGAAAGGAAAGGAAAGGAAAGGAAAGGAAAGGAAAGGAAAGGAAAGGAAAGGAAAGGAAAGGAAAGGAAAGGAAAGGAAAGGAAAGGAAAGGAAAGGAAAGGAAAGGAAAGGAAAGGAAAGGAAAGGAAAGGAAAGGAAAGGAAAGGAAAGGAAAGGAAAGGAAAGGAAAGGAAAGGAAAGGAAAGGAAAGGAAAGGAAAGGAAAGGAAAGGAAAGGAAAGGAAAGGAAAGGAAAGGAAAGGAAAGGAAAGGAAAGGAAAGGAAAGGAAAGGAAAGGAAAGGAAAGGAAAGGAAAGGAAAGGAAAGGAAAGGAAAGGAAAGGAAAGGAAAGGAAAGGAAAGGAAAGGAAAGGAAAGGAAAGGAGAAAGGAAAGGGGAAAGGAAAGGGGAAAGGAAAGGAAAGGAAAGGGGAAAGGAAAAGGAAAAGGAAAAGGATTATTTTTGTTGGAAATGAAAAGACACCAAAACTGATCTGTTCTTATCAGACCATGGAGCAGCTGAGGAGAACCAGGTGTCCCACCCCTGGGACCCTTTCAGGCTGGGGCTGGCAGTGCTGTGCCAGGCTGTGTTCCTGTGCCAGGCTGTGTTCCTGCCCCAGCCGAGCACCCCAGCTGGGCTCTCCTCTCCCCCCTTCTCCTGCCAGCTCCTGTTCCTACATCTCTGGTCACACCAACCCAAGCTCAAACCACCTCCCGCTCCCCCTTCAGGCAGGGCAAGCACCAGAAGGTCTCACCAGGGCTGCAGCCACCGTGTGCTGCAGCAGGGTCTGGTTGGGTGGTAGCTGCCTCTTTTGAACTTCCCCCAACCTGGATTTTGTTCCTCTTAGCAGGAGCTGTGTGCTACCAAGAACAGCACCCTCTCCTCCAGCAGCCCCAGCTGGTTTCCCTCCCCAGGGGCTGCCCAGGACCCTGCAGGGCTCACAGGCTGCTCCAAGCAATGAGAGCAAGGTTTCTTTCCTTCATGAGGGACTTTTATTGTTACTGTAAAACATGTCAGAGTCCGGGGCCCCCCAGCCCTCCCTTTGGAGGTCCAAGTGCCCGTGGTGTTTGGCAGCCCACCAGCAGCCTCACGGACCTCATAAAGGTGCAGAGCACAGACCTTCAGTCAGCCGTGAACTTGGCAGAGCCAGAGCAAACTTCCATCCCCCCAAATCCCCAGCTGGAGCAACTCCTAGCGTGGCAATTAGAGTTCTGTCCAAGTTGGCAAGTTCTCCTCCAGGTTGGGATGATTTACTGTGCTGGAATGGTCTGGAGAGGAGGTGGAGGGAAGGTCTCAATGGTTTAGCTCTGTTGGCCATCAGCCTCCCCTTGCCTTGTCCATCCTCAGCCCCTCCTTCTCCTCGTTCTCATTCCCTTGCAGATGAGGCTTGTCCCTCAGCATGGAGTTCACTGGGTGGTTTTGGTCAGAAGGTGGCAAGCAAGCAGGATTGGCAAGAAGTCCACCCTGAGCCCAAGCCCTGCTGCTCCATTCTGCTCGTCGGATGGGAACAGGACATCCTGTCCTGGAGCTGAAAACAGATAAGGAGTTGAAAGCAGCCACTGAAACTACCCCTGGTGTCCCACTGCTGCTGTTTCTCACCCTGGCTCTGGCTTTCAGACACTTTCCTGCTCACTCTAACAGCCCAGTGGTGACCTGCCCCTGCCCATGACCCCACCCCACAGCCACAGCATCCACAGTTGCCTGAGGTTGAGCCCTTCACACCGTGCTGAGAGGGGACCAGCAGACAGCGTGGGGGCTGCCAGAAGGATACAAATTGGTCACTTTTTTTTTACCATTTTTTACAGATTCTTGATGCTGAGGGTGCTGGGGCCCTGGCCCAGGCTGACCAGAGAGGTGGGAGATGTCCCATCCCTGGCACCATCCCAAGTGGTTCATGCCCAGTTGCCCCAGGGGAGGTTTCAGTTGCCCCTGAGGAACAATTTCTTGCCCTGGAGGGTTGCCCAGGGCTGTGCCAGGCTGCCCAGGGCAGTGGTGGAGTCCCCACCCCTGGAGGGGTTTCCAAGCCGTGGAGATGTGGGGTGAGGGACACGGGGCAGTGGGGACCTGGCAGGGCTGGGGGGATGGTTGGACTCCAGGAGCTGAAAGGTCTCTCTCTGAACCACGATTCCATGATTCTGTGGTGGGGTCTCTGTTCCACGCCACCCCCCCTCCACAGGGAGGGTGCTGAGACAGCCACCATCCACCTTCTGCCTCTACAACCCATCCCCAGGGTCTTCCCAACCCATCCCCAGCCACCTCCCCCTGCTCCAGGTTCCTCTGCCTGCGATTTCCAGAGGCTGAGCTCTTCCTCTGCTCTGCCACCTCCACGTGGGCATCTCCATGGGCTTCCCTTCACCATCAGACCCTGCTGGGGGCCCAGGCACTGCCCTGGAGCCACTCACAGCTTTGGGAAATGGGAAAGAAATGGAGAAAATCTTTTAACAAACATTGAAACCTTCAAAAATTTCCTTTCCTTTCAGAATTTGCCTGTGAGGAAATTTTAAAGGGTTTTTTTTTAAGAAAAGTTTTGCTTTTAACTTCAGCATTTTCAGTCAACCCCTTTTAAAGTTTATAATTGTTTCAATAAGTTAAATTTAATCAAGTTTTGCTGTGCTTTTATTAAGTGGGTTGAGTTAAAGGTTTTATTTTATTTTTTCAGTCAATCTTAAACCCAAGTCACAGGTATTTAAAAGGGACTTTTTCCATTCCTTTTATTTTTTTGCCTCACGGAGAAAAACGTTCCGTTTTCAATTGGGCCAATCTGAAGTGAGGATTAAAGTTTATATTCTTTGTTTCTTCAGGTAAAAAAAGGTGCATCTCAGGATCTGGAAGTTGCATACAACATAGAGCAACTACCTGGGCAAGGTCGACGTTTGATTGACTGCTTTGTCTTCATTTTTCAGATGGAAAAATAGATGGAAGAAGATTATTAGTTGCAATAATAGTAATAATGGTTATTATTATTATTGTTGTTGTTGTTATTACCATGAGCCAGCAGTGTGCTCTTGTAGTCAAGAAGACCAATGGTCTCCTGGGGGGCATGGAGAAGAGTGTGGCCAGCAGGTCAGGGAGGTTCTCCTGCCCCTCTGCTCTGCCCCAGGGAAGACATCTCTCAGGTACTGGGTCTAGTTCTGGGCTCCCCAGTTCCAGAGAGACCAGGAGCTACTGGAGAGAGGCCAGC
>NW_008588976.1:4953-10083 GCF_000691845.1 Merops nubicus
GAGATATCCCAAACCCTCCTGGCTGTGACCCTGGGCACCCTGCTGGGGGTGAGCTGCTGGGGCAGGGGGTTGGACACCTTCAGATGTTCCTTCTGACCCCCACCAGGCTGGAGTTCTGGGATTATTGTTATAATAAATGGCAGTACCATGTTAGATGGGGAGAGTCCTCAGTGCTTTGCCTAAAACACGACCAGCTGCAGACAGTTCTTGCTCAGTCAAATGTTTTCATTTTGAGTTTCATTGTTTCTACCACAGAAGACAAGAAAGGAAACAAAAGGGTGACGCAAAACCACCAAATGTGACCTTTCCTCAGTCTGTTTTAAACCAGAACAGTTTGTTTTTGCTATCAGGAGCCTCCCAAATTCCTGTGAGAACTTCTGAGTGAAATGAGCATTTTTTTTTTCCCACACATTTGCAGGGCAAGCATGTGGCTTTTCACCTGTTCCCCAGCCTGGTTTGTGGCAGCGGGGTGCTCCCAGCAGAGCTGGCTTCTGGCACTGGAAGTTCTCCTTGGTTTGAAGACCACCCATCTGCTGGTGCTGGAGAGGCAGGAGGAAGAGATCTGCTGCAGCCTGGAGGTCCAGGGGGCCAGCCACATCCTACGTGCCCCTTTAGGAACTGGTGGGCTTCAAACCATTCTGGTTTTGTTCCCTCCCTTGCAGCCCTGTCTGGAGGCCTGGGAGGCAGCAGGCTGGGGTGGAGGATCCATGGAGGAGCCATGCTCCAGACAAGCCCTCCCAGGCCAGCTGAAAAACACCTCTCACCCTGCACAAATCATTGACATTTCAGCCACAGAGCCTGGAGACTCCATTAGCTCAAGGTGATGAAGAAGCTGGTAGATCTGTTGAGGGGCTTTCCAGGGTTGAGATGTAGGAGAAGTGAAGGTGGGTTCCATGGTCCTATGTTTTCCCACCCTGCAACCCAGGAGCAGCTTTTCCTTTGCTCCCATTTCTTCTCCACTGTTCGTTGCACAGCTCCCCATGTATAAAAATAAACAGCTGCTTTCCAAAGTAGCATTTGATGGTCTCCAGAGCTTCAGCTGCTCTCCTGCACTCCAATAGCCTCACTGAGTGAGGCAGCCTGGTGTGGCTCATACACCCACCCAGACACCAGAAATGGATTCCCTCCTACAGACCCTCTCTAGCTTCTGCCTCTCCTTGGCAAGGGGAGACTGGATAGAACTTGGACCTGGGGGCTTGTGGTGTCTGCGTGGCCCAAGGAACACCTGGGTCCACAGGGCAGGTGCTCAGAAGAGTCCAGAGCTCATCAAAGGGGAATTGTCCCAATGCCATGCTGAAGGTGAGGAGGGAATGAACAATTGCCCTCACTGGTGGAGCTCTGAAGGTTCTGAATTCATCCTTTAGCTCTTCAGGAACTTAGAATCATCACAGACTCACAGAATGTTTTGGGTTGGAAGGGACCTTTAAAGGTCACCAAGTCACCCCCCCCATATTAAGCAGGGACACCTTCAGCTGGAGCAGGTTGCTCAACTTCACTTGCAGCAGGTGAACACCAAGACCAGTCCTCTGTGGCCTTTCAGTTTGGGTGAAATAAAGACAGGAGGGCTGGTCCCAGTGCCACCAGTTGCAGCCACTGGTGCCATCTCTGGTGGTTCTCAGGTTGGAAACATCTGATAGGTTCTGCTGGGCTAGAAGGGAGTGAGCACACAGTTAATTTTGCTTTCCTCCAGTCTTGTTGCACGCTTGGAACCAGATTTATGGTGAGAGTGTCCACGTTTAGCAGATCATCTGTTCTGTGGGGACAGTGATGAGCGTCCTGAGGACATTGAAAACTGACAGCTGGAGCTGCTGAGAAGCTAAAAAGCAGCTCCTGTTCCATGGGTGAAGCCAGCAGGAGCTGAGGGCTCCACAGACCCCAGCTGAGCCTCCAGCAGCAAACCCTTTGCAGTGGGAAGCCAGATGAAGCATCATGGAGGAGGATCTAACCTTGAGAGAAGGTCAAGACCCAATATGACCTCAATGGATGCTCTAGCTGCAATAAGAGCCTGAAGACATCCACAGCCATGTTATCTCTGTTTGATCTCTGATGCCAACGTCTTCTCTTAGCTCTTCTCCTTGGCTGGAATTTTCTCCAGTGTTTTGTGGTTTTCAGAGTCCTCTGAGTATGCTTCTTGCTGGGCTAAACAAGCCTCCATCTTCTGACCTCTTCCTGCCCGGGATCTCCATTCTCCCAGGTAGGAGGGAGGGGATTATCCCTTCCAGGTTTCCTTCTTTAGGAGCCTTGTGAGGATCAGTGAAGGTCTCCAGCGTTACTGCGTGGCATCCCCTGTCCAAGCCACGAGGAAGATGATGCCAGCTGCCTCCACTGCCCATCAGATTTGTGATTTCTGGTATTTCTTAAAAGAGCTGGTGCCCGGGTTGAAGGGAACGTCAGGATGGCTGCTCTAATATGAAAATTTGTGTCTTTTTAGGGTTTTTTGAACTCACAAAGTAAATCTTGGCATTTCAAATCGCTACTTATTCAGACAGCTAGGGGGGAAAAGGAAAAAAAAAAAAAAGCTGCCTTTATATTATTCTTTCTATTTTCTGTTCTTGGATTGCATAACTTCTAAAGAAGTCATGATTTTGGGGGGCCTGGCTCCAGATTGCTCACAGCCCCCGGGGTCACGGCGAAGGCAGCGTGCTGCAGGGAGGCTGGTTCCACCTAGAGCTGGGCTGAGGTGGCACCTTGGCAGCTTCCAGCACTGGAGAGGTGGGCTGCAAAGCCACACCACTGACCTTCCTGTCCCTCTAGACTCACTGGGCAGCTCCAAGTCCCCGGACAGATCCAACCCACCACTCTGAGACGCTGTCTTCAGCTGCAGTGACTCATCCCTACAGGTGCCAGTTGTTCTCTATTGACTGTAGGAGAAGACAATCAATTCAGGCTTTGTTTTCCAGCCTACAGCCATCTACATTGCAAGCAGATGACTCTTCCCACTGTGTTTTCATTGGCAAACAGGAGCCATAAATCTCCTGATCGTTGAGGGAGGGTTTTTTTTTTTTTCCCCCTTTTCCATATCCACCAAATCCTATTTGTCTTTATTTGCTTCAGACAGAAGTACAACCTTGAGTCTGCTCCAGAGGACACAAAAAAAGGGGGGATGAAGAGGCTGCTGCCTCCTCCCCCCGGCTGCCGAGCTGGCCCCAGGCACTCCATCCAGTTTAAGTGCCCTGGCCTCATGCTTTTCATAAACATGGGATTATGCTGCTTCCAGAAACAACCACCAAAAGGTCCCATCGTCAGGAGGTCAGAGAACAGATGGGTTTCTTTTGCACATGTTAAAAAGGAGGAAGAGGGGGAGGAAGGCTGGCTTTGAGGGACCTGAGGCTCTCCTAATTTCAGAGGCTGTAATTCTCCCCTCCTCCTGGGAAGGCAGATTTTGGGGAGGTCTGGACACAAGCTGATGGCAAACCACAAGTGGAAAAGGACAAGAAGATGGAGGAGAGAGGGGTAAAAGACCAAAGGGAAGGGGAAGGCAAAGGGGAAGTAGAGCCTGGCCACACGTGGCTTGGAGAAACACTTCCATTGTCACCCACCAGCTGGGATTGTGCCCTGAAGGTGTCTCTGCTCCTTGACCCCAGTGCACAGCCCAGCTCGTCCCTCAGACGAGGTCACCCTCTGTCCAGGCTGTGGCTAAAGCCTTGCCTAAGCCTGACAGCCACAACACCCTGCCCTTGAGGAGCTGGAACATGGAGAACTTCAGTCTCTTCCCCATGGCCTGGGTGGACATGGCTGAGGAGAGGACCAGCCTGGTTCATCCTACCCCAGGCACAGCCTGGAGCCTTTCTGCTACAGCTGTAGCCCAAAGCATGGGCAGAAAACACGTGGCCCTTGAGACTCAGTGGGCTGAGTGAAGACAAGGAGGGGCCACGTCGTGACCACCACGGTGGGGCAGACGTGGCTGAGATCTTCCTGTGCCTTACAACGGTGTGGGTATGGTGGGAAGAGGGCACGAGGCCCCTCTCCTTGTTGGGGCACTGATTCAGTTCAGCGTGGCACCTTCGTTCACCCATGTCCACGGTTCCTTTGCACAGTTTTTCACAACAGGGCACGTGGGCAGCACCCTCCAGCCCTGAGGAACCACCTGCTCTGATGCAGAAGGATGGTAGAGAGGTACCAAAGTAGACCCTGCAGCACTGACCCTGCTGTATAACTCATTTTGGGGTCATTTAGCACTATATTTACAACCTAACAGCCCTCGCTCTGCTCAGACAAGCTCAGCCCCACCCCAGGTCCTGCTCAGAGGTTCTGCTTTGTCTTCTGGCCACAGGTCCCCAGGAGGGTGCAGCTGTGACAGCCTGGGACACAGGTTTGCTTTCTTTCCTTCTTGTTGTGTCTCATTCATCGTGTCCTAGAGTCACAGTTTGAAGGGAAAAGGAATTTTCAGCCCACGTTCTCCAGACTTGTTGATGGGATTCATTCAACCACAAGCAAACATCTCAGCTGGGTTCCGTCATCTCCTGAGGGCTGAAGAACAAAATGACTCCTCCAGGACTGTGAGGCAGGACAAGACACTCCAATGTCTCCATCCTGAACGCTGCAAATGCTGCCAGGGGGGAGCATGGTCCCTGCTCCCCACGGTGACCCACCTGCCCTGGGGCCAAGGCAGCACCTCAGGGTCTGCATGACCACGGGTATGGCTGAGGCTACAGCCAGACATCTAGTACCCAGGTAGGGATGGGAGAGGTGTCAGAGTGAGCAGATGTCCATGGAAAGGGGGACAAGGGCCTGCAGAGTGACAGCAAAACAGGCTGGCTGCTGAAGGTGTGCTGGCTTTGACCTGGGACCAAGGGGGCAAAGCACAGAGGAGAGCACAGAGTCCTGCTGGGTTCTCCTGGTGATGACACTCAACATCTTCATCAGTGACCTGGAGGAAGGGACAGAGTGAACCCTCAGCAGGTCTGCTGATGGTGCAGAACTGGGAGGAGTGGCTGAGACACCAGAGCTGGGCTGGCATTCAGAGAGACCTGGACAGGCTGGGGAGGTGAGCAGAGGAGAACTTTATGGAGTTCAACAGGGGCAAGTGGAAGGTCCTGCATCAGGGACCAGCACAGGTGAGGGGTGACCTGCTAGGAGGCAGTTCCACACAGGAGAACCAAGATGTCCTGGTGGACAACAAGTTGTCCA
>NW_008588976.1:10627-15685 GCF_000691845.1 Merops nubicus
CTGGAGCAGGGGTGGGATGAGATGATCCCCAGAGGTCCCTTCCAGCCCCACCACGCTGGGTTCTGGGATATATAACCCATAAAAACTAGCATGTACATAGAAAAAAAAATAGCCATGGCTGTGCCACTCTCTTACCCCAACCCCACTCGGAGCAGTGCCTTAGAGGAAGATCACTTCAGTTTTCTGGAGGCAGTGACCACGTTTCTGCAGCGTGTCCAGCTCCTGGGGGAGCCCCTGCTCACAGCAGCACCCTCAGCACTGCTCTCTGTGTTCTCATTCTAGCACCAATAACCATGAAAACCAAACTTAGTGCCCAGTAGTGATCCCCTCAAGCAGTTCTGATCTGGAGCTTTCCAGCAGAAAACCTGGTGAAGGGCCACTTTGGACTCCTCAGCCTAGCAGGGCCAGTGAGGTGCTGGGGTTAGACCCCCAGCCCTGGATCAGGGTTGACATCCATCCTAGGGATGGTCCACGAGCAGTCAGGAAAGACCTTCCTGATTGGTTTTCATCCAGAGCCTGGCCAGCCTTGGGTGGGAACCAATTAGGAGATCCCCACCAGGTGCCCCCACCTTCAGCATGAACATCAGGTGTCCCACCTCCAAGTGGGCACAATAAAAGCTGGCTCTGCCTGCAGTGGCTGGGGGGTTGTTTCTGTGGTGGGTAAATGCTGTAGGATTTCCAGTTCCTGGAAGGGCTTCCTGGTTGTCCACTGTGGGCAGAGCTCCCAGTGATGGTGGGACACCAGTATGGCTGGGAGCAGGGGGAGGATTTCAGCTGTGATGATGGCACTGGAGTTGGACTGGTTGCTTGGTTTCTTGGTTGATTGGCTCCTGTCTTCTCTGCTTCTTGTCCTGTAAGTGAATCTATCAACTTTTTTATTCCTCTGGTGGTTGACCACCTCAGACCCCTCATGTGTGATTAGGGACCTGGCTGGTGTGCTGCCTGTTAATGCCCTCCCTGCTGGGGTGGGTGGTCAGCAGCAGGGGCTCCTCCAGCACCTAAAGGCCCTGGCAGAAGCACTCTCCCAGCCCAGGCTTTAGCCCACGGCACAGCTAAGCCCCCCAGAGCATGGATGGGGTGTCTGCTCTCACCCCCCTGCCAGGCTCACAGCTCTGCTCTGCTGGGCAGGATGTGGAGCTCACCAGCAGTGCTGGGTGTGCAGGATGGGGCCCAGGAGCTGCAGGTTGTTGTGGTTGGTAGAGACCTTTAAGATCATTTGATCCAACCATTCCCCCAGCCCTGCCAGGTCCCCACTGCCCCGTGTCCCTCACCCCACATCTCCATGGCTTGGAAACCCCTCCAGGGGTGGGGACTCCACCACTGCCCTGGGCACAACCACACAGTTGCCCCAATGGATGAGGAGCCCGAGCAGCCCGGGGGCTCCCTGGAGCCAGCCCAGAGGCCAAGCTGCCCTCCAGGGGATGAGAAAGTTCCTCAGGCACTGAGCCTGCTCTGCTGCCAAGTGTGTTCAAACCCTGGGATGTTTGAGGAGGCTGGATGGGAATGGGAAAAGCAGATGGGGCAGAAACCCCACCCTGTTTTTGTTCTGGAAGCTGCTGCCCAGCAGCAGGAGGACACGGTGGTTTCACACCCCGTTGACACCAGGGTGTCTCCATCCTCCCCTGGTGCAGCAGACCCTGAAGGTGTGGGGCACAGCTCCCCACAGCTCACCCCCAGGCACCTGTCTCTGCCTCCCCTGGGGTGGAGACACGGGGCTGTCCATGGTCAGGAGCTCAGCTTACCAGCCCAGGAGCTCCAGAGCCAGCAGAGCAGCCCTCACACTCATCCTAACCATCCCCATGCTTGCCTCTACCAGAGAGGATGTTCCAGGACTAGCGAACCCCATTCTGTGTCTGGGAGGGTTTTGAAGGGGTTAGACCTCAAGTTAAGAGTGAAGTGAATCGTGTCACCCAAGGCCAGGGTGATCTCCACCCTCCCACCTGAAGTTTCAGAGGGCTGGAGCACCCCAGCTATGGAGAAAGGCTGAGGGGGAGTTGGGCTGGGGCAGCCTGGAGAGGAGAAGGCTCCAGGGAGACCTTCTGGTGGCTGCCAGGACTTCAAGGGGTGTCTGATTCTATGAGAAAGCTGGGGAGGGACTTCTGAGCAGGGGCTGTTGGGACAGGACAAGGGGGGTGGTTTGAAACTCAAAGAGGGAGACTGTAGAGAAGAGAGAGATTGTTGACCCTGAGGGTGTTGAGCCCCTGGCCCAGGCTGCCCAGAGAGGTGGTCGCTGCCCCATCCCTGGAACCATCCCAGGGGAGGTTGGTCGGGGCTCTGAGCACCCTGCTCTAGTTGGGGATGTCCCTGCTCCCTGCAGGGGGGTGGACTCAATGACCTTTCAAGGTCCCTTCCCACCCAAACCATTCTATGATTCTAGGAGTAAGGTTTTTTGGCCCCAGGAAGCCACAATGTTTTCTAGGAGTAAGGTTTTTTGGCCCCAGGAAGCCACAATGTTCTTCTCCACAGACCATCCCATTAGGTCAACTCTCCTGCAGACAACTTCATGAAGCATTTTTATGGCAGCCCCTTGATCTGGTTGCCACCCTTGGTCCCCCTCACCCTGCACCACCTCCCACACCTCAAACTGCTGCTTTGCCAGCCACCCTTCTGGGTGGAAACCTCTCTCTTCTGAGCAAATATCACCAGGCAACAGACACAGACTTGCTTTGAGTGAAGAGGAGAATCCCTTCAGCTGTTTTGTTCTTCTCTTTGTTTGGTTTTGGTTTGGGGTTTTTTTTCTCTGAACGTGCCAACGTGGAGGTGAAGGAATTTCAGCCCTTCTGTGGGGTGGAAACTTCCCAGCTTCTCATCTTGGTGTCCTCCAGCTCCTGGGGCTGAGCCCGAGCACTTGGAATCACAACAGGGTGTTGTCAGGACATCCCCAAGGAGCTCACATGCTTCAGAGCTCCAGCCTTAAATTAGAGACAACACCGAGCTGGAGGCTGAGGAAATAATAGAAAATAAGGACAGAAAAGTGTTCCAGCAGTGGAACTTTTTGCAGTTACCCTCTGGACACACCCGTGCACAGGCAGGCAAGGGCAAGGAGGCAAAACTTGCCCCCTCATCTCCTGCCACCCTCTCCTCCTCAGCAAGGACCATCTCCCTGGTGGGATGGGATGATCTCCAGAGGTCCCTTCCAACCCCACCACGCTGGGGTTCTGGGATTTTGTGATTTTTGGCATTCCCACACCAGAGAGGGAAGTGCCCTGCCTCCATCAGCACAATGAACCCCAGCAGGAAGGTTTCAGAGCATTTCATTTGGGTCCACGGTGTGTTCTGCAGCACTGTCTGTAAGGCAGAGGTGGGTGACACCCTCCAGAGGTTCCTGGAGTCCTGACTGACAGGGAACACTTCACACAGGTCCTGCCTCCCCGCTGGCTTTGGTGGAGCCCTGGCTGAGCCCTGGAGCACCCACAGCCAGGCCAGCAGAGGGAGGTGGCTGCTCAAGCAGCAACACAACGGGCACTGAGTTGGTGTTTCCAGCTCCTCAGACCTGCTCCCACCCAGCACCATCCCACGGAGCCTTCCTGGCCCAGCAGCCTGGGCTGGGGGCACAGAGCTGCTGGGGAATCCCCGGGGGCTGCTGGTGTCTGCTGGGGTGGGTGGTGGTCGCTGGGAGAGGAGGGGTGATGGGCACCCAGGCAGAAGCAGTGTCAGCACTCCAGCAGGGGCCACTCCTCTCACTGGGGCTCCTGGCAGCCAGATGCTGTTTCTGACAGATTTTGGGGTCACAGAGCAATAAGGACAAGGTGGGAAAGCTCACAGGATCTGCAGACTGAAGTGAGGAAGGGAAATAATGGCCCTGAGTTCCCACTACAGGTGGAAGAGCAAGAACATGCCAGCACCCAGAGAGATGCACCAACGCCTCCAGCAGAGCTGGGTCACGGTGGAAGAGGTGAAAGAACCAACCACAGCAACATTTTCATCAACTATAAAGCTCATTAAGCTGTGAAAATAGGTAACTTCTGTTCTCAGCTCATCAAATTCGCAGGGAGAAAGGATTAGAGGTGTGACTAAGACCTGGTTGGTTGATAGTGGCTAATAAGTGGGGGTGAGGATATGAATGAGTTTGGGAGGCTTGTAATGGTTGGACTCTGTGATCTTAAAGGTCTCCTGAAACCTAAAAAAAATGAACAAATGCAAACATGAATTATGAGGAGCAGCTGAGGGAGCTGGGGGTGCTGAGCCTGGAGCAAAGGAGGCTCAGGGGAGACCTTCTGGCTCTGCACAGCTCCTGACAGGAGCCTGGAGCCGGGGGGGGTCGGGCTCTGCTCCCAAGGGACAAGGGACAGGACAAGAGGAAAGGGCCTCCAGTTGCCCCAGGGGAGGTTTCAGTTGCCCCTGAGGAACAATTTCTTGCCCTGGAGGGTTGCCCAGGCCTGTGCCAGGCTGCCCAGGGCAGTGGTGGAGTCCCCACCCCTGGAGGGGTTTCCAAGCCGTGGAGATGTGGGGTGAGGGACACGGGGCAGTGGGGACCTGGCAGGGCTGGCTGGGGGTTGGATCTAAAGATCTTAAAGTTCTCTTCCAGCTACAAGGATCCCATGCCCCTGTGAAGCACTGGGCTGGGCTGGCACAAACACCCACCCTGGCACGTGCAAGCCCAGAGCCAACATCCCTGCTCAGGCTTTTGGGGAAGGAACCTGGATCAGCCCCAGCCCAGCAGCAAGGGCAGGTTTTATAGCTGCGTGCTGGTGTCAGAGGGAGTGTCCTCCCCCCTGGCAGAGAGCAGCCTGTGCCAGCTGGGGGCTGTTACAGGGAGGGCTGACAAGGGATTTAATGCTCAGCACACTGCAGCCCAGTCCAGCAAAGCCATTAGGCTCATGCCTGTCCCTGCCTCCTGCTAAGCACAGGCTTAAGTGCCTGGCTGGAGCAGGGCAGGAGCTCACCCGAGCACAGTTTGTCCTGAGAAACTGATCCCCAGGATCACTTGTCACTGCTACTGCCTCTCACGTGTCACACTGAGGAGCAAGAGCTCCAGGGGACAAGGGAACCCAAGGGACATACGGGGTGGTCCACATGGCATCCACGTCTGGTGGGTGAGGAGCTGGGCAGGAGCCC
>NW_008588977.1:0-33090 GCF_000691845.1 Merops nubicus
GTAGGTGCTCACACTTAGACACACTACCCTTAAGCTGTGGGTGTTCACCTTTAATCATACAAAGGCACCTGAAGAAGGCACTAAGAAAGATGGTACATCAAAAGCTTTGTGATCCGTGTATCTGTGGTATAGTCAGGACTATAACAATAGAAATCTTATTTTTATAAAATTCTGGCAATATTCTGTACCTTCAAACCCAAATGACCAGTAATCACAGATATTTTCATCTTCATTTGGAAAATGAAGAAAGGAGTCACTGCTCTCAAGATTGTATTTGGGTTGTAATACCATCCAGGCATACACTGTTTGCAACATCATGCAACTGCAGGAGTCATCAGCATAATAAAATGCTACTAATTATTTTATAATTGAGCAAGTCAAACAACTATTTATTTTCTAAAAGTACATTTCAGAAGCTGACTATTGAATGCTCAATAAATTTGCACATTTTATTTTCAATAAGCAGGTGTAAAGAAAAATAAAAGTTGTGTATTTGTTTTACTGGTGCTTTTCCTCATCTTGGATGACGTTCTTAACTGAGTAAATTCTCTCCTGTGTTTTTCAGGTAATTGGAATAATTTTAATTTTCTTTTTTCAGGCATAAATTATTTATTTACAGTGTCTTATCAGTGTGGGTGGGATTAATCTTTTCTAACTTTAGCCATCTACAACATAGAGCATCTGATTTTTTTTTCTCTAGGTTATCTTTGTCAGCAGAGAAAAAATTGACACTTGTGGCAGTGCACTTTTTTCCTCCTTTAGGAGGACTTCGTAGTGACTAGGTCAGATATAGTCTTGCACAGTAAATATCTAAGATCTCTGTTGCCAACAAGGCACGTTCTCACCAGGACTAGAATGAGAAGCTTTTAGAGAAACCTCAACATGTTGGAAGAATATGTGGTGTGTCAGGAATTCAGTCAACATATACACAATTCCCTGATGTTGTTTCAGGACCAAGGTGCTCTCCTGTCAAGTCAAAGGGTCATTTCTTTCAGCTAAACCAAGATATGTAGCAGATGCTGTTGAATTACTATCTCTGGAGATGAAACTAGCTCACTGGGTAGTTCTTGAATAACCAGCTGGTAAAGGAGCTGTGGGAGCATCTCAGGGACAAGTCTAAGCTTTATTATGTGTAATAACAGAGAGGTAAAACTCATTTTCTTTTGCCTCAGCTACACTTTTCTACAGTGATAGCTAATCTGAATTAGCAGTTTCAAAAGCAATGTGTGTTTTTGTCTACCAATGACACAGATTAAATACAAGGTGACAGCTATTATGTACTCAGGCAAGTTGTATGCATTAATAATATGTTTACCATGCACACTCTCTCTCAGGCCTGCGTGAGGGATCTGACTACACTAATAGCTGTTTTGTTGTGACAAAAAAATCCTCTTGGTTTTTAAATTATTTAATATTTTCTCAGAAAAATGACTTTTACAGTTAACGTGCTTCTGATGTTCGCATCCACTATTTCAATGACACGGATTAAACACAAGGTGACAGCTATTATGTAGTACTCAGGCAAGCTGTATGCATTAATAATATGTTTACCATGCACACTCTCTCTCAGGCCTGCGTGAGGGATCTGACTACACTAATAGCTGTTTTGTTGTGACAAAAAAATCCTCTTGGTTTTTAAATTATTTAATATTTTCTCAGAAAAATGACTTTTACAGTTAACGTGCTTCTGATGTTCGCATCCACTATTTTCTGGCAGTACAGAATGAAACCATGGAGGAGAATCTTATTTCTTCCCTACTTTCATACATGTCAACATGGAATAGCTTTGTATTCAAATTCTCAATTCAGATTCTCAAAAGGAGGCCAGAAGTGTCCAGGTCAGTATGCATTTGCTTTCTATTTCTCTCTCACGTGTGTTTTGTCAAAAAAGATGAGAATTTCCTGTGTTGAGATGAAATAAATTAATGCAAAATAGTCAATTTTTAATATAAAAAATCTAATCTAAGAAATTTATCTGCTTTATGTAACAAACCACACTATTTTAAAGGTTGCTTTCAGTATCAGACATGAAATGAGAAGAGTTTCCCTCTTAAAGAAAAATTTGTAGCCAGTCTTTTCTGTTGAATGCAGATTTCTCTCTGTATAATTAGCATAAATTCACACACTATGTGCATAAACTGAAAATGTTGTCAGAAAACTTTGATTGAGATATATATATATATAATTCATAAAGTTGTTTTTTTTTTTCCCCCTGGCAAGTTTTTTGACTCAATCTGACTATGTATTTCAAATAAAAGCTTTCAGCAATGTTGAGGAACAAAGCTGAAGGATGCCCATTAGCAATATGGTGAAAACTTCTCCAGCCACCCCAAGCTTCACAGCAATGGCAGATGTTCTAGGGGATTTTTTTGGTAAGGACATGCTTTTTGTTATGTTATGAAATCACAGTTCACGTGTGAAAATCTCTAAACGATCCATACTCTAGCTTAATTTCTCTCACCATTAGCCAGACCTTCTTAATGCTACCCTTGAAATGTGGTATCATCCTCAGCTTTTCCATAATGTGCACAAGAAGTTCTGGGCAAGTCATTTCACCTAAACTTTTCATGGAAAACCAAACCCTGCATGTTTCTCAATTTCTATGTCTCTAATGTGAGACACTGAGGTCTGATTTTCAGACAGATTAAGTCAATGGCAATTGCAAATGAAGGCATGTCATAGATATCACTGTCATACAAGCTGATAGGCTCTGAAAAATGAACTTATAATTATTTCCAAATTGCTGTTTGAAATTTGCAAAAACATAGCATCTCATATTCTTCACACCTTAGTTCTAGAGCCAGAAAAGTGAGGTTAATATCACCTCTTACTGCTCTGAAGTTTTCAGAGTGTATTGCATTAGGGCACAGGGCTGTATACACAAGAAGAAACTAAGCAAAAGTACTCATGAATTTGAATATAGTCACTATTCATTCTTGTGCAAGAGATGCAGGCTGGTGACCTTTTGATAATACACCATCATATCCTTACAGACAAAATTAAGAAGAAAATTCTGGCAGTCTTCATTCTGCCACTTTCCTGCTTTTCAATACCCAGCTTTGTGATTCTAATCTTGTTCTTTTGATGTGGGGGTTGGTTGGGGTTTTTTTTGTTCTGGATTTTCAGCTGCTAAGACAATAGACTCTACTTGGTATGAAGCCTCTGTTTTCATATGGTGACACGCAGGAATTTTATGTCATCTTAGGACACAGTTTTAGTAAGAGACAAAGGGAGAAAAAGAAGTCTTTTCTTTAGTACCATACAGACCAGATCACCTCCTCTTTGTTGTCTGAGTGAATGGGCAATTCTTTGGGGGAATATAGTTCTGTCTGCACAGGACAAGTGTTCTTCTGGTAAATGGAAGTTCAAGAACATTGCTGCTTGGATTGATTTTGTTTCTTTGATTATTTTGGGGTTTTTCTCTTAGTTCAGGCACATGTACAAACTTGTGAGCATGGAATCTATCACTCATTCTCTGTTTTTTAATAACATAATTGTGCTATAACTAGTAATGTATAATATGATCAGAAAAACAGGATCCAATGCTTTTTTCTCCCAGGTGAATGCTCAAACCATTAGGGTGCAGCTCAAGCTGCCTTTCATTTATCTGAAGTTCAATAGGATAGTTTGGAATTTATTAGCTAAATTATGATTTCAGCTGAAGCCTCACGCTGCTTGGCTCAGGGCTGTGATGTGATGAGTTTTACATCTACCATCAGTCTTAAAAGAGAAAAAGAATCCACCGCTGTTTTCACGGCAGACCTTGAACCTGCCACTCCATGTAGACGCTTTGGATATCATACATCACAAAAACATGGAGGGTTTGATTTGAAAGTATGTTAGGACTGAGGTGCTTAGATCAGGCAGTTCTGAGCAGACTTACAGCCTCACTGGAGCATGGAAGCAGGGCACAGATGCCTCTAGCATACACCTTTAAGCTATACATATAAGGCATTATCTGGGCCCAGAATATTTAAATTCACCCCAAACTTTAATCTCTCCATCTGTTTGGGTTTATTGTCCTCTATTTTCTGCCATGAATTTGCAATGTTGCAGGTGGGTAAAGTTCCCCAGCCTTGCCAGCTGTAGGTCAAGTTGGCTGGAGACAAAACATCTGGTCTTCAGCAACCTCTGCTGACTTTGTTGGCTCCAGTAACCCCAGCAAGATGAAGAGTGGGCTGTGAATCTAGGAGACAGGGGTGCTCATCACAGCCTGTAAGCAAAGAATGCTAATTTTGTATTAACTTTATTCTAATGGCTCAATAGTTGGACTTGATGATCTTAAAGGTCCCTTCCAACCTAAAGGATTCTATGATTCTATGATTCTAATTGGCTGGTCTCATCTAGTCTAAGTGACTATAGTTTACAAAGGAGGTACAGCTGGCTTTTCTCAGTCCAGCAGCAGAGTAGTTTAGGCTGCCTACTTTAAAAAGTATTTTTCTTTTCTACTTTACAGTGGTCTTCAGCAAAAAGCACACATTGCCAAGTCAGATACATCTTTAAATCTAATTGAGTCTGTTAGAACTGCTTGCAGGTCTGAAGAAATATGTTATTCTGCTTGTGATAGTAATGGGTTTGGCCCATCCTTTCTACATGCCACGTGAAACACCACACTCATGACTTGAAGAATGGATTTAGAAGAGTCCAGCACAGCAAATTAGAATCACTGTGTAAACCCACATAAATTATTAACTGAATTTTATTCAGGATCATGAGCACTTTCAATCACATATATTCAGCATGTACTGGTATCCTAGATACAAAAGGGGTTTGATGATGTCAATCACAGTTCATATTGAATCTTTCCATATAAAACCCACACAAATAGCAAATAAAAACCCTATATTCCCCAGGTCCACTTCAGAAAGAAAATAGTGATATAATGGCACTCTGATAAAACTGTTCCAGAAAAAGCAGCCAAAAGCATAATTTCTTCTAAATAATGGCATTCAACTTTGATCCTCACGAGGGGTTTCAGATCTTACTCTCAAATAAGTCATTGTACTAAAATTTCCAGTCATTGAGAAACTGCTGCTTTTATATCTGTTAGCTTCAGCCCCACACATGAACCCCATCAGTCTTAGTGGCTTGTTAGGAATAATCAATTTTGAAAGTTCACTGTGCTGCATAAATCATATGACACATTACACATTTTACAGTTATTTATATCCATCTTCCATTCACTCTTTTTTTTTTTTGTTTGTAGAGCAATGTGTTGATCCATCCTAAGGAAAGAGGAAAAGGTCAAGAAAAACATTGGTGACTGCAAAATAAAATTACCTTGTAAAAATAAAAGTGAGCCACAACTTTCTGGCAGCAATCAGAGATATTTGACAGTGGAGCCTGAGAAGAATTGGTCCAGGCACTTGGCAGAAGACCAGAGAACAGAGAATGAGTAAAAAGCAGAGTCCTGAAACAAGCTATTACTGAATATACACTGAGAGAGGTTACCCCTAAGTCAGTATCTTCCATTTATTAAAGAAAGGATGATCTTGTTAAACAGTCCATGTTTAATTTTAAAAGCACAGTTTTAGGTATTAAGATCAGCTCATCCTTAAAAGCCTTTGACAAAATTGTCTCATGTCAGTGACCCAAATGACATCAAACCCAGATCCTCACAAAAATTGAAAGGTACTTGGATTTAACATTCCAGCTCACATTCAGATGCAATTTATTTTCACCTGATAAAAACAACTTTGGTGCATTTCTGTCAAATGAGCACCATAGGAAAAGCTGCACTTCCAGATGATTCCAGGTCATGGAACAAACTATTTGCAATGACCCACACTGGTTTGCCAGACCTGAAACCTATGAAAAGCATGTGATGGCTCTGTAAAGTTGCAAATTCTCTGCCACTGCAGCAAGTCGTACTAGCAAGGGTAAGGGAAAAAAACCTCTGTATGGCCCAAAGATAATAGACCCTACCCCCTCCAAGCATAGTGGTAAAAATACCTATACCCATTCTTTACAGAGCTGCCCATTCCATATATGTCCACAAAAATATTCCTTCTTCTAAAAACAGCTTCAAAAAGTTTGTGACTCAAAGAAATTATCTAGTTTACAGTTTTCTTACAAAGATGAAATTTAAATATGTCCCTAGCCTGCAGATTTATTATCTTCACACACCACTCCATTTCACTGAAATTGTGATTAAATGCTATGTATAATACTAAGCACATGCGTGAAGATTTTGTAATGTCAAAACCTTGTTTATTTTTTTCAGACTACTCTCTTGCTTCTTAAATAAGAGATTTAGAAAGGGATTTTAGATGGATTTAAAAGAGGCAATGAAACTGAGCTTTACTTGGAAATTTGAATGCTCAAAGATTCCTGTCTGCATACCCATGCAGTCTGAAATAAAAGGAAAAGGTCTTCTAAATTCCTTTGAAGAGAAACTGCAGAGATTTGCAGATTTTGGATGAGGTCTCTATCACTGTTGCAGGTAGAGTAAAAGGTGGTCCTTTCACTCTTTCAGGGTAAAAAGATTAAAGCAGTATTTTTGGATTCTGTTTAGCTGTAGGAAAGAATTACTAAACATTATAGGACACAGCTCTACAGAGAAACCTTCAAAGCCCTCATACTCATACATGGCTTACAAAATATCCTAGAGACACAAACTGGATGAGGAAGAGAGGTATTTTGGAGAGAAGATCCCAGGCTATGCATGAAGGAAACTGCTATAATTTATAGGTTACCTAAACACAGAAAGCCTGACATTCTGTCAGACTTCATATACTTCTTTAAAATGCCATAGCCTCACACACACACACAAAAAAAAGGGTCTCTAGCTGGCCTAGAAATCAATTGCAATCTTTGATTTCCAGCCTCCAGGCAGCATTCACAGCAGCAGTGGAAGCAGCTCTACTGCAGCATCTCTGGTAGCTTGGCTGTTCACACCTCAGCTGCTCAGGAGAGGAGCTGGTTTTCCCCCTCCCTTTCTCCCAGTTTTCCTAGTGCAGAGCTTGGGACACAGCCAAGCAGTGAGCCAGCTCCTGCTGGTCACATCCCAGGCACTCCTGAGCTCCCCACCATGCTGCTGGCTGAGGATCCCTGCAAAGGGCAGTGTCCCTGTGGTGCATCCCTGCTCTCCCAGAACTTACAGGCTCTTCACTGTTTTTTTTTTCCCTCCTGTGAGTTTGTTTTCTTACACTGTGTGATATGCATTTGTACAAAGTTAACTCCTCTTTGTTTGCTTGCAATGTGTGATATCTGTTTGTCCAGATGGAACCTCTCTGCTTCTGCACAGGAGATCTGCTGGCAGACAGGAGGGGGCAGAGAACTGCTAATGCCCCAAGCCTTCCTGCACAGCAAAAAGGTCTGGATGACAGACATATGTGAAGCTTAACTGATTAAAGTCTAACTGATGTAGATAGACCTATACAGGACTTTACTACCTGCTAAAGAGTGTCAGGAAGAAAGAGGATCAAGGGTTGAAGACTACCTTGGAACATTTAACAGCTGAGGCTTAGGAGGGAGTTGTTCCCCTCCACCAAGGTGGTTTATAATCCAAGGCCTCTCTCTGACATATTCTTATACCTGTTTTGCTTTTCTTTTTTCCAGCTGTCCCCATCTTTTAAAGCTCAAATCTATTTGGTTTTACTTGTAGTGGAGAGCTGAATGGCTGAAAAAAAAAACAAGCAAGAACATTGAACTGAAATTACTTTTCTTTATGATAATATTCAAATCGATCCTAAAGGATCTATTGCAGAAAAGGGACAACTTTCCTCACACAGATGTCAGAATCACTAAACACATTTTCAGGATGATGATGCATTTAACTTTGTTCATGTCCCTATAGAATGTGAGAATGTCTGCAAAGCAAGTGATCAATAAGAACTGACCTCAATGTGTCTGAAATGCACTGGAAATAATAAGATTCTTTAAGTAACTGCTACTAGAGTAACAGCTACTAGTTTGAGCAGTGTGTTTGGGGGTGATTGTATTCTCAGGACAAGCAATTTGAATTATCTGAAAAAGGTTTATGTTCCCAGATAAGGATGCAATATTAAAGGCAGCGAAAGAAGAATGGGCATTACCTTTAAAAGTCATTCTGGAAGCTGGAATAAATAACAGAGAGGAAAAAGAACTGTTTTGAGGGGATTTCTGCTGTCAGTAAAATGCTGCACAGATAATAAAATTTTTAAATTTGACAGCTGTATTGAGGCAGTATTTCTTCTTGCAGAGAAATTGTCCCAAGAAAAAAAAAATGCATCTACTTTTCTTATTAAACTGAATTATATTTTTATGCTTGGAGGGAAATATGCAGTCTGTTCAGCTGCTGCTGGGGTGAGTCAGTCACAGTGTCTCTAGAGATTCCTGCTGCCGCATAATCCCACTGCAGCCTTGCTCAGGAACAGGGATCTTTGTGTAAGAGCTGCAACAATTATTCTTTTCTATTTTTTTAAATGAAAATTCTAGGGAAATGTGCACAAACATCTGGGCAAGTAATAGCCTCTCACTCACCTACATCAAGGAACTAATAAGCCATTTGCCACGTTAACTCATGGGACAGCTTTATACAGAGATAACTAAATCAAGTACAGGTCTTCAGTCTAAAACCTGTTGGTGTGCAATATGTGCCAATGGAATATAATCTGTTTGCAGAAAAACGAGGTGAGACCAGTTCTGAACCTTGCAAACATACAGCTATAATGGAAAATCTGTATTTAGATAACCTGAGTTACAAAAGCCTGGAATTCAACCTTGATAATGCTCAGATTTGGCTGAAATTAGCCAACAATTGAAGGATTTATTGGTTGGAGACCAGCAGACAGGTACATAGCATGACTGCACTTATACTATTTCCTTGGGAAAAAGCCAAGGCAATGTTGTACTTGTAATGATTTCTGGAAAAGCTATATAATATGGCCTTTATAGTTCCTGTATGATTCATCTTTTTTTAGCCCAGCACAAAAACATGGCCAACTTACTTACCTGTAAGCAGACTTTTTCTCAGAAATTGGTTTAGCTACCTGACCTGTGATAGAATTCTGGACTGATCTGTTGTACTTCTGTTGTTTCTAACAGTGAGCTGAATGTACATGAAGTGGATAGATTTTAATAAATAATAATCATTTTCTCTGACATAGAGAGGGATGGCATCTTTCTCCTGACATGGCACAGAAATATTATGAAGGTTACAGAAATTTGAGCTTAAAGGTGGTTTATTCCTTTGCATTATGAAGAGCCTTAATCAAGCACACTTAGTGAGATGATTCCCAGATTTTCTTAGGTGACTGAGAGGTTTGATAGATGGCAACCTCATGAAATGATAAGTTATCTATCAGGTATAATACACCACTATAACTATTTTATACATCTTTAAATATCCAAACTGAAAAATGTTTGTGATCAATCTTCAAAATATGACTTCTCTATAAGGAGCATATTCCCATTTTTTTGGTTATTCACACTAAGAGCTCTTTGGTGTTTCCATATACTCTCCATGTACTCACCAAGCAGCTACAGAAGTGTTATATAAGTATTATCAGCCGTAATTCTTCTGACCCTTCACACAGTCTCCTATTAACTCTCCAGCTTCCATCCCCCAATGTCTGACCCATTTGTTTTGCTGCATGGTTCATCCACTGACTTTGATGTTCAGCTGTTATTCTTCTTGATCACAAACGTCTAGGATCTCAGAATCATGCTTCATCAGGCTCAGACTCAGGCTTCATCATTCAGGCACTGAATTCTGAGGTGTGTGGCAGGCTCCGTGCAGAGCAGAAAGTAATTCAGTGTTGCTGTGATTCATGCACTTCAGGCATATTTGCTGTTTTATTACCTCAGTAAGAGCATACAGAGAGTAGCCAAGCGTAGGCTGAATCAGAGCCACAGATAGTATGTCAATTTGATGAAAACTTAAATGCTTTATAACAAAGTATTTAATTCCCATACTCTGCAAGGGACAGACCAGTCTTTGACAGGCAGTATTTTTTCTCATTACCTGCCTACTTTCCTATTTAGAGGGTTCCCATTATTCTATGAGCTGGAGGTAGAGTTATCTTTGCAGTCCACAAGTCAGTGAAAGAATCAAGAAAACCTAACTCAAAGCAGTAGTCATAACCTGCCCTCTTTCTCAACAGCTTTTTGTCATATACAATATATAATTGAAACCACGATGATGCTGCTATTAAATTCTGAGCTGCTTCAAGTTTTTCTTCCTTTTATTCTGTAAAGAATGGTATGGGGAGAGAGAAAGAAATTTGAAAGGTTGTTTCTGAGGTTAAAAAAAAACATTACTCCAAACATTTGATTTTTTTTTTTTTTCCTGGGGAAAATATGTGGTTTCCAATTTTGATTTGAAAGTTGTTCTGTGTCTGTAATGTTGTGCATAATAGTTCTCAACTCACCTTTAACCCTGACATGTCTGTTTTTCATTTAGCATCTTTGGTTCCCTGAGGAGTGAGTTAGTGCCCCATGTCAGTGCCCAGTGCTGTAGCTCCTGTGTACCTTGACATGAGTTAACAGCAATGTAACAGAAGATGGAGGTGGAAATTAGTGGCTCGTTAAGAATTAACAATGGAAGAAGCACCTAGTTTAAGACAAACCAATTAGAGAGATGGTTGTTGAGGAAGGAATAAGATCTGTAAGAGTTGAAATTGAAAGGAGATCAGACATTGATATGAAGGAGGGATAAGCACTGGTTGAGCTGACCACTGAGGTGCTGTTTGGAGAGTTATATGCCCTTGTATTCAGCTTTAAATTAATATTTGAAAGACTGAGTTCAAAGCCAAATATTGACCCAAAGCCAAACGTCCATATCCACTGTGTTTATCCATGAGTAAAGGCTCTAGACAGGATAGCAACAGGCTTTTGAGAGATGCTTAGCAGCAGATGATAGATAAGCTGGCTCTGTTCTGTTCTCACTTATGCACAAGACTGGTCAAATACCCAGAGAGAAAAAGGCACTGCCTAGTTTAATATATGTCTGCCCGTGAAGTGCATAACACATTTAAGCATCAGGACAAATTCCTTCAAAATATAAATGTTATGAAAAAAGGCTGGATTCCATTTTAGTGTATTTTAAAATAACCATGTTGTTGTTGGATGTACGTGGAGTAATCAAAAATGAAGTGTCCCAAACCAGTCATAGAATTATTTTTCAGTTGCTATCCTCTCTCTCATTGATTAAAAAAAAATAAATAAATTAAAAAGGAGACATTTATCTTGAAATGTAACCTTTCAATGTTAAGGACTAATTTGTGTCTACAATAGATGAAATGTATTTGGGAATGCAGTTCAAATGCTCTTACAGTGCCATCTGCTGAAAAGCAGCTCAGGCTATAAAGCATTTGGCAATTCATTTCTGCTAAGAGATTTGTAAATTCTTGGTCCATCCAGAGTACTTTTCAGTTTTTTAAGTCCTACAATATCATAACACAAAACCTGTGAAGAGCTGTAAACTCTGCATTTATCCACATTATTCAGTATATGGAAGGGTAAGCATGTCTTAACTGTCTCAAATTAGAGCATGCTAGGATATTTAAGCTTTAAATTAGTTTATCTATATCCACACTTCAAGGGCTGGATATCAGAATCAAGGTTTTTACCCTCTGACAGGTCACCTCTGATAAAGCAGCCTAAATTTAATAAATGCTAATATGTTTAAAAAAAAAGTAAGCTGGCATGTGTTGGCCAATAATTTTTTTTAAATTTAATTCAATTCCCATACCTAAAAATACTTTTCAATTGTGTGAATAATTCTTTTAAAATGAACAAGACAGCCTGCATGGATTAAGGTAAGCTTTTGTAGCAGCCTGGACTTGGGGCATGTGATAACAACCCACTTGGCTGAGCACAATGAACTTTTTTCTCTTTTTTAATCAACAATTGATATGAGTTTCGAATCGGTTCTTAATTACAGCTGAATATTTTTGTGCTGTTTGCTGTTTTAAGGAGACTCATCCTTCATTATTTTTATATTTGTGGACTGGCTTCTCAGTCCACAGTGAATAAAATTTTCAACAGGCCTCACCTAAGGTCTGGTCAATAATCTCAAAGCTGTGTACATGTATCTGCACTAGAAATGCAGTGATTTTTTTGATGTGCTGCATCCTGTCAATGAAAAATCAGACTATTTTTTCCCTCCCCCAGCCTGAAGTGATGTTTGAAAATGCAGTGCAGAGGGGGCATCATTCCCTTAATTGAAAAGTTTGCAACGGTCATTTTAAAGTAACAAAAGCTCTTCCACTAATTAATCACAAGCTGCACACTGTACACTTCATAAATAACCAAGAGGCTGAAATTCATTTTCATAAGTTCTTCCATGAATAACTTAGGCTTGTAAAAGCAAAGTCAATCAGTAACTCACTGAAAAAGACTGAATTGCAATTAACTCTGTCAACCAGCATGACTAATTCTGTCCACAGCTCAGTGCATGTAGGACCTGCACAAGTACTGAGCACTGTCTCAGGATCTGTCAGGTGACAATGCCCAAAAGTGTTTGTGTGGCTTTTTTTTTGCTAATAAGTGATATTCAGTGTGAATTACCCGAGCTAAGCAAAAACGACAGAGGCATGGATTTAAATATGTGTCTTCCTACTTTTCTTTTTCAGGGTTTAAATTCATACCTAAGTGGATTGAGAGACCTGAGCTAATCCCTCTCAGTTCCTCCTATGCTTACTGTAGTAAGAGATGCTTACTCCAGAGGGTGAGTCAAAGCACCTGAACTTCAGCTCCACTTCTGCTCTGTGCTCTGGCAAGCCTCTTCCCCTCACCTCTCTGCCCTGTTTCTTCACTTTGGAAGAAATACAGGCAGATTAGCTTCTGGAGGCTAATATTAGACTCTGTGGATACACCTTTAAACTTCATCCCCTGTGCCTTTCTCTGTTTAAAGCTCTGGTAAACAGCACAGTGACAGAGCAGCACTTAGTAAGGTACAAAGCAGGTCTGGGGTAAATGCCCCTTTTTTGCCTCATGACAGAATCTTTCAGTAGCTACTAACTTCCATACTAAAAAAAAATACAAAACCAACCCTGGGGGCAAGATATTCAAAATACGTGCATAAGTAACTGGATGCATTTAAAAAATTTGACAGATGCCTGTGTCTGTAGGCACCTATTAATTGGAAATTGGAATTCTGTATTCATAACATTGTGTTCTGGACCAAGAAGAAATAGTGTGCATTTTGCTGAACACAGCAGTCTTCAATACATACATCTCAGCAAAGAGAATTTGGGTCACATGAATCTGTTTAGGGGAGATTGTGGGAATATCAGGGGTCCTAGCTGTTAGTTTAAAGTTTTTTATCAGGCCACTTTATGAACTACACCCTAAAAGGTGACTCATGGACTTCTTAAGGAAGAAGTTAACTGATGGCTGCAGCATATTCTGGGAGCTTTCTAAAGCCTGGAATTGAGTGCATGGTTGCAGCCAGCCTGAATCCTGTTATCTTTCTCTGCTTGCAAAATGGATTATTTCCAATAGGCTTCATATTGAAAAATGCCCTAACTTCTGTATTGTTGTTACAATAATAGTAACAAGAGTAAGCTTGGCTGCCTATTTTGGCTTCGAGAAACAACAGAATTATAAATGCAGCTGATGGAGAAAAAGAAGCAATAGTCCAGCAAACTGAAATTTCCCAGAACACTGCAGTATTTAAAAAGAAAAAAAAAAAATAACAAACACAAATATTTCCCAAGTGAAACCATTGCTTAGCATGGTGTCAGAGCCATTTCTTTTCATTTAGATTCAGTAACTTTCATGCAATTTTAGGGCAAGAGCTAAAGTCTTGAGGAGACCAGCTGCTGTTCTACTCAATTATTATTCTACAAAGAGATCAGTATTTGGCCATGGGCTACAAAACAATTAGGAATTTTGATTTTGGATGCCTGCTATGAGGTACTACAGAAGATTACAATTTCCACCCAGCAATCATCTTAGAAGAAAAGATGGTCACGTGGTTAAATTATTGGTTTGAGATGGAAGACCTGAGTTCAAAGTTGCCTGCTTTGTTTACTCAAGTCACAATACTACAACTGTGCTACTTAATTATTGTAAAGTCTTTTGACTGCAAAGTGTATAGGCTGACTAGGAATTAATTTGAATTTCTTACAAATAACTTGCACTTGGCCTTGTTGAGCCTCATGCAATTTCTTACAAATAACTTGCACCTTGGCTTTGTTGAGCCTCATGAGGTTCACATGGTCCCCATTTGGGCATCATTGGCTTCCAGTGTTCTTTAACAGATAACCAATATCCAACTGTACTTCTAGAGATTGACACAGTCCAATCTACAAGGAAGCAGCAGAAAATTATTTCATTTTAACTCACATTAGAATTTACTATTCTATAAACAGAACATTATAGAGATATTCTTCTAAGAAGTGCCATGGAGATACTTCCCCTGCAATTTGCAAGCTGTCTTATGTCTGCTTGTATAAGTTTCCTGAAGAGAAAAGTGTTTTCTCCATCATTTTTGGAAGTGTATGAAGTGCTGCTGTGTACTGCACCGGATCCCAGGTACTGGTTTTTTATGCACTGTCAGCTGTCTTCAAGCTTCTCAATGTTCTTACACTGTTCAGTCATCTCCTGCCCTAAATTACATATTTACCACCCTAATGGCTGCAGGGAGATGAAAACTCAGCCCTGGAACGTCCCCTGACACTTTGCAGAGTGCCACTTTTCATTTCTTCTCACTGTGGAACTTGAGGCACTTGCACTCCGACCAGCAGTTTTAGAAAAAAAACAGCTGAGTTCATCAAAACATCTTCTTCTCCTCAGTGTTTTGGACTACAGGTTACTAGAAGTCAGGGAAACAGAGTGCTTAAAAAAAAAAATCACTTAATAGTTTCCCAAATTACGCTCCTTGTTATACTTAACAAACTAGAAGGACTATTTAGAACTTTACTGTTCTAAATACCACAACCACTGAGATGTCCTAGGGCTCTGCAGAAGAATCAGGAGTTAGAAGTAAGTTGGAGATATTCCTGAACATTTGCATTCTGCAGGTCACTACCTGCTGTGCCACACAGGCTGCACAGCAGGCCAGAGAGGGAGAAAATAAGCACAGACAAATATACTTGTAGTTTTTACTTAGAAGGTATGGTGTAGCCTCCTTTGAAGAAGACAATAATATCTTCAGGAAAAAATGTGCAAAAGCAGGAGCATTGGGTGCATGTGTAAGAACTGGACCTGTGTAATCTCTACAACCACCTTGGTGAAACATTGTCACTCCATCCCTTTCCTTGCTCTTCCCTTTCTTTCCAGAGAGGCTTTACTGATATTTGCCTAAGGCAAGGTTTAACAGGAGCTCCAATACCTTTTTAAAACTTAACACAAAAGGAGGAAAAGACAAGCTCTCAGGTATGCAGCCCCTTCCTTGACTGTGTGCCCAAAAGTCTGTGCTAGCTAATCCTTATGCTAACTGCATGGGTTTGTTTAGATACATCCTTCTCCAGTTTGATAGGGAAAAGATGTGGATTATTAGCAGAAGCAGGTGAAATGGAGATTTTTACAACCTGGTTTGGGGCTCATTTACATCTTGTCGTTAATACAGATTTACTAAAATTCTTAGTCAATAGGGATTTATACCAAACTGTTAAATAAGAGATATTTCACTCTGGCAGTGTTGTAGGGGATGTTATTGGTCTGGAAATCAGCTGAGCTTTAGGAATTGTCTGTGGTTCCTCATCACACAAACTGTGAATGTATTAAGGACCTGTGTTTGGAAAGGCTGAGAGGAACACTAACTCTAGAGTTTGGTCTTTTACCTGAAGTCTGTGATATT
The DNA here is from genome assembly GCF_000691845.1 of Merops nubicus. NCBI lineage: Eukaryota > Metazoa > Chordata > Aves > Coraciiformes > Meropidae > Merops > Merops nubicus. The sequence continues at coordinate 15,731 of NW_008588977.1, forward strand.
TTATAAAACTGAACTCCTAAGAATTTTATTTTATTTTTTTAAAAATTTTTGAATGCAACAATCACTTTAGCTAAGATTTCCCAGAAGAGCCAGAGGACTTTAACCTTCTCATCAATGACCAGCCTGCTGTGTCCTCCCACATAATGTCCTGAGGTCAGTCTCAGACTATCTCTTCCTAGTCATCCTCATCTGTCTTATACAACATACAGCTAGAGCATGCCTAAATAACACAGTGCTTCCTCTTGCAATGCAAAACGAGTAGAATTTAACTAAGAGAGAGTAGAATTTCTTTTTAAGATTAGCTCTCAGTCTTAAAAGTTGGCTTTTTGCTAAGGCACTAAAAAAAAACCCCACTCCTCTATATCATCATAGACTTGATTAGCAGCAAATTTAAAGGCACACTAGTGAATATTCATCCCCACTTAATGACTTGTCCCAAATCCTTTTGTATTTTCTTCAGTGAAATTTAATTGAATTTCATTGCTAAGCAGTTACTTAAATATTCTGTAGAAACAAGACTTCAACTCCAGTTGCCGAATCTGCATTTAGTGATCACAAAGCCATATTCCTTCCTAAATTAAAGGATATGTAGATTTTATTTACATATGCATTTTTAGCAGGAAAAAAGAAAGTGATTTGATGGGTGGAGGGGAATATGTTTGTTAAAATAGGGCAGGTGTGGTTTGTCTAACTCCAATTCCTAAACCAGCAATATGTCTTTGACATGTTTGCATAAGAATTTCAAGGTAAAACATGTTGAGCAAAAACAGTGTTTCCCATCCTTCATGGGCATATTAAGCCAGTCCTGCATTTTGAACTATGCTTTACTCTCTCTATTAACCTAAAGAGATGTAGATCAACAGAAGGGAACAGGTAAGATCTTGTCATTTCTGGCTAATGATATTGAATTGGAATGATGGGTCTATCCAGCAGGTTTTAATAACTCGTTGTCAAACATCTAAATTAATAAAATCAATAGGGGGAAAAAAAAAAAATCCTAGTCTATATGTTCTTCAAGCTTTTGAAAATGGTGAATATTCCACTTTGTTATTCAGAATTCTCTTTCAGTGTATTGTCCAACTCCTCATACATTTTCATAAGTGCAACACTCAGCGTTGCCATAACAGCTTATATTTTCCTGGCTGCATGCAAACAATTATGGGTGTGCATCCATAGTGACACAAATTAGGCCCCCATGTAGCTCTATCACGCACACACAATTTCTCCATCATTTAATCTCAACCGTAAATGACAACTTTGTAATTCTATGCCTCTCTAAATCTGCATTTCTCATTGAATTTAAATGGCTCTCAAATCTATAAATAACTGCATCAGCCCTCAATATTGCATTCAATTACTTTGAGTTTGCTGCTGTTCACATGGCATTCATGCTGCTCTTTCATGCTGTTTGCATTAGCAAAACTCTTCTTTCTACAACAACCTCCTGTATTTGTGATTAACAACTCAATCAGAGGCTGGATTTTTTAAGCTTTTCTTTGACTTTTCAAAAAAGTACAACTGGTGATGTGCAGCTACAGGTCAACTCCTCTTCTTTTAAACAACACCTCATTTGGAGTCATCGTGGTTAGAATTGGGCTTGGGCAGAAACAGTTGGTCTGTTTTGCAGAGCACAAACTGAAATGTGATGGAGAATTAGAGTGAGAATAACAGGGTCTCATTAGGAGCAGACAATGCACGTAGGTGCCCAGTGAGAGAGGGTCAGGCTGTGGAATGCTCATTTCAGACACCTGCCACTCCTCATTGGTAGCAAACCAGGACCCTCTGGTTGTGCCTATCATGCTGTTATGGAGTGGCCCTGGCCAGGGTTGAATTCTCTGTTTTCTCTCTGGCTGTAGCAGCAGCATCAGGGCTGGCTCTGAGGAAACGTTGCATGGAAAAATGCAACGAAAAATGCATGGAAAATGTTCTGGACCTTCAGCAGCCATGGTTAGTGCTGCCTGTCGGCTCCTCACTGAATATTAGATTCACAATTCAGATCTTAATAGGTAATGGAGGAAGATAAAATCAAGAGCAGAGAGGCTCAGAAGCTAGTGTTAGTTCACATGAGCATAGGCAACTCTATTAAGGAACACAGACATGCTGAAAAGGGTTATGAAGATCTGTCCAGATCGACCACCTGATAAACGCCTGCAACATTCATTCAGAGTTGACCAACACTATGGAATAAGAGCCTCTGTGCAATATACTTGTTGATATTAAGTGGCTTGCTCAGATATTCAACACTCTGTGATTGCTGCCTACAAAAAATATAGGTATTTTACTTCAAAAGTAGGGTTTTCTTAAAAAAATCATACTGAAATTAGGAAAGAATGATATATTTGCACTCACTGGAAGGAACTACAAAAAGCAAAGGCCCAGCTAGACTGAAACATGGAGATTTTATTCTCTAAGGTTTCTTTTCTTTCTTCTTTTATTCACCAGTGCCTCATTGTGCACAAGTTCCCTTCTTGTTAGAGGTGTCTATATCCATGATGGTCCTTTGTGGTGAAGGCAAACAAAGCCACTTCTACTTCAGAGTAGGAAAGATAATAAAATCAAACCCTATTGCAACTGAGGGAGAAGGCAAGAGAGACCTTTGAGCTTCATCCACTTTTCAGTGCCTGATTTGTCTGGGTAAAGATTTCCCAGCTAGAAGGCATACCTTGGCTTATTGGTGGGGACAGATATGTGCAGGCCCATGTACTAATGATGTTCCACTTCAGATCTTTTAGAACAGCATCAGTGAGGCCCAGGCCTGGCACTGGTTCTCCTTAATTTCAATGAAATTCACCCCCGTGCAAAGATGGGCAAACATAAAAAAACACTAAAAAATCCCCTTTTACTCTAAACCAAACCCCAAAACAAATAAATGTGCTATGAGGAGAATGCTTCTCAAGGCGCCATTGCCATAATGATTTATAAACAACTGTCCAATTTCAGCCAAGTGTGCTATGTGTCTGCTAAAAATATTTAAAAGATACCCTTGCTGTTCCGGTAATTAAACATGCATGAGGTGGAAAATAACAAACACACAAAAATAGCTGTAGTTGCCCAAGATGCTTTATAAATATAATCATGAAAGAGTTGCATTTAATAAGTAAAACGGAATAGTGTGGTGACAGTGGGGCAAGAACATAAAATCCACAGAAAATACTGTGCTGGGCTGAAGAGTGACAAAAAGTCTGAAGGGCAGAAAATAATGATGAATAATATGGAATGAGAATATAAATTACTGGTGAGCAAGAGACTTCAGATGCTCAAGGCTGCGTGAACAGTGCCATTATCCACAGCGATTACTCTATTTTCTTATAAATCTTCACAATGCCAACAGCATTTCATTTCTTCCTGAGACCAGCAGAGCATTGCACAGGGAGAGTGATCAGCCAGCTCTTTAGAACCAGAACTCTGGTGCTGTACCACTTTCAGACACTTCCCCTTCAGCATCTGCATCTTCCACATAACTAAGCTGTGCAGGAATTTATCTCTAGTACAGCCTTTAAAGAATAATAAGAAGAAATAATAAATTAGTCTCAAAAAAATCAAGTCTTTCCCACAATGGCAGATCTGGTTTTAAAAAAGTAGTTCTCTTTATTTATAGACTCTTTCATGAGGTGCTATTTCTTTCCTGCTAAATGGGAATTATTTAGTAGAAGGAAAAAAAAAATTACTTCCTATTCCTCAATACAATATTATTTCCTTCCTCTCAGTATGCAGTATTAAAAAATAGGGATTTTTTTTTAATGCAGATTTGTTCTGTGTGACCCATGGATCAGCAGGATCAACTTCTGATGACTAAGATACTGTTAAATACTGAGCAAAAGCAAACTTGATAAGGTCTCATAGGGCTATCTGTTTATGCTAGATAGTTGTAAATATTATTATGCATTCTTCTGATACTGATGAAATACTTTTGAATTACATAATCAAAATCTTTAAAAGAACCAGGGCAAGAGAGATTTATACTTTGCAATGATTTCCAGTTGCTTTATTGTCTTTTTGTAGCTATCCCTTTAACAAGTGTGTATAGGAAATTTTAGTTCAGAGAATTAATGTCAGAGGAGAGACAAACAAGAGATTCTCATGTTGTTTCACCTTCGTTCCCTGAGCTTTGTGAGTATTGCTACAGACATATCATTTAATTGTTATTATTCCAGGGAAAGGTCTACCTAGATTAAATGTAAACTATTGCAACATTCAGCATATCACCAGACAGTGTCCATTTACATCATGTGAGATTTTTTTTCCATATTTAAAGTCACCAGTTCCTTAATTTCACCAGTCCTTGTCTGAAGAAATTAATCAGCACCAGGAGCCATCCAGCTTTCAAGCTGGAAGCACAAACCCACCCAACCCCTCCTGGAATTTCTCAGCTTCCAGACTCAGAATAATCTCTTATTTTTGGCTTTTTGTGATGGTGTTATTAATAACATCACTGCGCTTTGGTTTAGCAACAGTCAATACTTGTCCAGATACCCTTTTACATAGTACACAGCAGAAGTTTGTGGAAAAATCTGTGGAAACGTGGAGGCCTGGGCTCTGTAGGGATCTCCTGGAGCTGGATGTGTCAGTTCTACATTTTGCTGTCGATTGAAATGAACACAAAATTTCAGTGGAGTTCATTCCTCTCATCTTCCTCCTGACAATCTCAAAGAGCTTTGGCACTAGTTTTCACTTCAGAAAGAGAGAGAAAGACGCTTTTGATGTGCTGCTCGTTAGCAGAGTGTGACCCTCAGGTTGGAAAAACAATGCTCTGGGTCTCTAACTTCCCACCACAGTGTCCCATTTGACCAGTATAGGGCAGAACAGTTATCTTTCACTTGTGGGAGATATAGCCCTGGGAAGAATTTTATTTTCAACAGTTTTGCATTTCAGGTTTCCTAGCCAGCTCCAGGATATGGCTGTAGAGCTGGTTTCAGTAAATAAGCACCATCTGCCCAGGTTTTCCCAGGGCTGCTTCCAGCTTTGCATGTAATTTTAAAAGCTTTTATAACTAGCCTGGTCCAAATATGGATTTTGCAAGTTTTATTTTTTGCTCCTTGGCTAGAGTTTGATGGTCATATTACTTGCTAGTTCAGTAGAGTTATATAAAATAAAAAGAAGGTATGGACAAGAAAAAAAAATGATTTTTCAAACAATATTCTATGGATTTAAAACAATGGTATGAAAATCTGCAGCTTTTAATTCATCTAAAAAGGAGTTGAAAGTTCGTTTCCCCAAAAGACACAGGATTTTCCAGGTCTCATATCAGAAAGCACATGCAGTGGAAAACATCCAGACATGGCAAACAGGTTGATTTAACAAACTGAAATAAAAATGGTGTGTCGGGATTGATAATAGGAGTGCTGTTACAAAGAAACTTGCCAGCTAACAGACTAATTATCAAACTTGGAAAAGAGTACACTGAAATTATCCAGTGTATTCCTTGTACATGATATGCACCAGCTCCAGTTACATATACAAAAATATGTTTTTACTTGCACCAACTGAATGAGCAACTTTGAGATATAGCTTTTAGAAAAACTGTACAAACACCCATCTTTTCTTACATTCAAAAAAAAACACACTAAAACCTGGAATATTCAGATTTCACTCAAAACTTGCAAAAATAAAATTCATTAGTTGTTGTAATTAACTATCTATTATTGAATTAATGTGTAGGTCCTGACACCAATGCTGGTTTATAAGACAAAAGATCTAATAAAATACTTTTGAGTTCAGGCTAGTTCCATAGGAACACACAGAACCTGGCTGTGTTCTCTAAGGATCAGGACCAGAACAAAAGCCCCTCATTCAGTTTTCTCAGTTTCTAGGAATAACTCAGAGCATATAAAGATCTATAAAAGCTGTGAGGCTGAGAGCCCAGGCCAGAACTGCAATGGGTTAGGCAGGTTGCTCTTTCTTGTGCTATTAAGTGTATCTATCATCCCTATTTATACATGTTCCAGTAGTGTTCACAATATTAAACAAAGCCCAAAAGAGGAGTAACTGGCCTAGGAGATAAAAATAGCAAAAATGAGTGAAATGGATTGATAAAGATCATGGCACAGAAATTTCAGTCTGGTGTGCAGTTACATATAACAGGCTGACTTCAGAATAGGTCAAAGAATCAGAGCTGAGAGGCAAGGCAGAAACAGAGAGCAAAGACAAGCAGAACCCTTGGAAGGATGAGTCTGCAAGCAGTCCTGCAAAGAGAGGAAAGTGGAAATTAAGGGAGATTTTCCACTCCACTTTTCAAAATATAAAGTATGATAATGATGAAGACTGAGTTTGAGTAAGAAAATCAGGCCCTTCATAAACCTGGGAGAAAGTTGAGGACCACAACAGAGGCACTATATCTAAACACCCCTGAACTACATCTGGTCTGTAATACACAGGCTGCACTGTAAACCCTCTTACCCCTGCAAAATTGGTAATTAATAAACAGTGATTATTAATTTTTACAAGTCTTGCAGTTACTGTGATGTCAGCAAAGGTTTGATATTGGTAACTTTATAGGCTTATTCTTCAAAGATGAGAGAAATTGCATCACTTTGCCTCAAGGCTTCTGTATAGACACAGTACAAATAGATGTCAATCAACTGCAGTAAAAAAATCACATTTTTTGACATCTATTTATACTGAGGCATTGTAGGTTCAGTCCTGTATCTGGTATTTCCTTGCAGGGCAGACTCTGAACTCATGAGTAACTCACTTTTTCTGCCAATAGGATTATTGCTAGTGATTTAAGCAAAATCAGTAGGAAATGAGAATAAGTTCTTCAACATGCATAATGGTACTTATATATCTCCCTGTCTTGAGCTCCATACTCCATGTTAAGGTCTGACCCAGGGAAAAAAAAAAATGTTTTTTTTCTCATGTCTTGATTTATTTCAAAACTCTTTTTTTTTTTTTTCTTTTTGTCTCCCCTTGGATTTTGCAGGTCTAGGTTAGGTGTGATGTGAAATGTAAAAAAAGCTTTAGAGTCCTCACTGGGAAGAGACCAGAAAACTATTAACTTTCATGGAGTTATTTTTTTCAGTGTTTTAAAAATGAACAACTCTATAGATATAGAACAAGAAAAAAAGTGCTCCAATGGAAAACTGTTTTTATCTAGTGCAGTACTTCTAACTACAGATGGCAATCAACTGCAGTAAAAAATTCACCTTGACAGAGCAGTAGTTCAAAGTAACTTTGTCCAAGGACAAAACGGGTCTTAAAATTGCACATGAAGTATTTGGAGCCTCACACAACATGCTTCAGTGAATGAGTTTCTTCTTTTTTGTACCTTTATAAGCAGGTATATTCTTATTCTTGTTGCATTGTTCAGCTGGCTTCAGTCCAAGTTGACATTTTGCTGCCCTTATCTTTTCTCTGAAATTTCTGATTGAATGTAATTTTCTTCTTCTTCCTCTCTTTTACTTGCATCATTCTTCCCTCTTTCCAGTACAAGACATTTATTATTGCTGTTTTACTTTTGAGCAATCCCCCTTGAATACCTATTTGATCTGTCTCTTCAGGCCCTTGCCACTGTCAGACAGATCCTCAGCAGACATAAATCTGCAGAACTCCACTTCCTTCACAGGGATGACTCTGCTCTATATTAGCTGAGGATCTGGCTTAAAATCTAATGATACTTCTTGTGTCATATCTCAAGAGCAACACTGTTGCTTTCTTTCTTCCATTTAAAATGTCTTTAAATAAGAGGACCCATTGCTTCCCATAGTAATACAGTATCTTTTAGTAAGCTATATATACTCTTAAAAAAGAAAAACAGATTTCCCCACATCTTTTTGGTTGCACTCACTTAGGTTGTCACATTTATATTTGGGAAGACCTGTAGGGACTTTTGGTAGGAGATAAAATAAAAACTTATACTCTAACTGAAATGGTCCTTGTGGCATGTGAAATCCATAGATTGAAAGTTCTGTCAGATCACAGGAATATAGTTCAGGAGGCAGAGAAGTTTCTGCTGCTCTGTGCCTCCGTGCTGTTAGAATTACTGTAGGAATATGAAGCACTGCCAAGAACAACCAGCAAAGGCTTGTTACAAGTGAAATGTACTTTTGAACCTTGTGGAAAGGTGATATTTGAGAGTACTCCTGTAAAAGAGACCAGGGCTTCAACAACTGCACTAGCACTTCCTAACTCATCTTCAGGGTAGAAAACCAGTTTCCAAACTGTATTAACTCTTGTTTCAAACACAAAAGCCTCTCCAGTGAACATAATAACCCTCTGCAAAGCACAAAGAGATCTGTGTTGCTTTGTAAGGTGTCGTTACAGGACTAAGGTTCTCATTTGTCATCATTCAGGGCACATAAGCAATATTATAGGGGCAAAAATCTTAGCAAGCCTGTCCAACCTTTCCCCATTAAAAGAGAGAGGACAGAAAATGTTAGGAGATAGCTCTGAACTAGACGAGCAGAGTGATTCCATATATGTCAGAGAAAGGAGGAGGAAGAATTGCAGGTTTCTGCTGATAACTGGGAGAGCAGTGCCACGTGGCTGAAGTCTCCCTGCTCTGTGGGGAGATGTCCACGTGGCATCCCTACCAAGGAAGGTCCTGTGCCTCACACATAGCCTTCCCCAAGAGGATGTGAAGCTTTGTCTTCTCATGTTTTCATGCCCTGAGAGGGGACTGAGGATGTTCCTTTTTGGGCCTTGACCCAGTAAGACTTCCACTGATGACATGAGGTGTAGGTAAGCCCATATCCACCACGGCTGGAAGTGAGACTCACCACCCCAATGTACCCCACTGTAAACCACTGCTTTTATTGCTGGGGGACTGCACAATGGAGGGCTCATCTTCCTGGCAAGTCTGGTAACACTCCTGTGGAGACCACAGAGGAGTCTCTCACTCTTCATTACATTATTTTAGTTTTAAAGGATTAATTTTTTCTAAATTTCTTCCTATGAGGGAATACTACATCAATTGGAATAAAGAAATACTTTTTCTACATGTATTTTTGTTCTTCCCATTCTGCCCTGCAGCCAAGAGAACACCATTAGAAAAACACAGCCCCCCCCTATTTCCCACAAGGCTGAGGTAGATGTGGCTGCAAGGCTCACCTCAAAAGCTCTCTGATTCCATAACTCAGGTGTTGGTTGCACCCAAGGTCCTTAGTTTTGGCTTTGCCTGTACTACTAACAGGGCTGCTTTTTGTCCTCCCAGGAGAGGAGAATAACACAAATAACAACATATACAACAAGATATTACCACATCAAACCTGGATTCGACCAACAGCACACCACAATGTGGCAATAGTCATTGCATACAGAAGTGTTTCTGTCTGGCCTTGGACTGGAACAATTTAAATCATAATTGCAATATCTCTTTAAAAAATATATTTCATTATTGCATCACCAAAATGTGATTTCTTACTTGGCAGCTCCTCCATTAGGTATTTTATGCAGGCTGAGGGATAAATGGAAACAAGAGTGACAGACACTTCATTGCTTTATTAGCTTAAGGTGCAGGATCACCCTGTGACAATTCATTGTCCATCACAGAGAAATGTGTAAATCTCCTGGACATCCTTAGCACTGTCTCCATCAACTGAACAATGACAACTGTCATTAGCATCCTGCACTACAGCAGAGTAAAAAATCATTAAATATGAGACTTCACAATGAAAGCTGATGAGTACCTGAACTTTCCATAATAGGATCATAGGCAAGATCCTTTGCAAGGTGAACTTCTAGCAGTCAGATGCTTTCAGCTGCTCTTACTAAATTCAGGGGAATTTACTGGGAGGGATTTTCTAATAGTACATTGAAAATGTCTTCATCTTAACATTTTAATTTCTTTCTAAATATTTTATTAGTATTATGCTTTTAATAATAGATTGATACCTTGTATTGGTGGTCAAGCAAGTTGGTTCCTTAAACCAGTGGTCTTGGAAAGGGTATTATGTACATTTCCTAAGCCACAGCACACAAAATGCATGAGACACTTGGGTCAGCTGCATCATTTCAGCTAACAGTGAAAGACTGGGTGAATTCTGCTAAATTAATAGAATTTATCCTGAATGTGCTGTGAACAAAGAAGGACTTTCCGCTACATCTGTTTGGCATGCTCTGTGGTTTCCATAAAGGTCTAAAACCCCTTTTATTACTTAATTCAAACATCTATAGGCTTTTGCTCAAACTGAACTACTTCGTGACTGGTCTGTGGACATACGTCTTGGCATATATAATCCATTATATAATCTTCTGCTAATAAAGCTGCTTTCATGCTAAAGTGCATTAATATCTGTTAGCCATAATCGTTTTTGGCCTATCTGAGTGGTATTTGCTGGGAATGAGCTCTTCCCAGCTTTTGCAGCTGTGTTTCTCCAGTGCCAGATTGGAGGCTGGCTGGGTACTAATCTGATCAGTGCTTTGTCAGCTAAGGGACCATGGCCAGATAAATCAGAGACAGGCAAAGTCTTACCTGCCACTATGTCATGTTCTGCACTAACTGTCAGCTCTGATGCGTGCTTTTTCCTCTTGGAAGCAAAAGAATTACATTGGCTTTCAGTGCTGTATAGGCAAAACTTTCTGTATCTTGGCACTTCCTTCCTGCAGACTGTCACGATCAGGACAAATCAAACATGGCAAAACTTACCTATGTCTTCCACAGACCCCTGGTTTCCACAAGCAACAGAAATATTCAGTGTGTTCTCTGTTGCTCTGTTCTCATACGTGTCTAGTTTTGTTTAGGTGGGAGCACCACAGCAAACAGAACTACCCTAACCTGCTTTGTGCTTTGAGGGAAAGCAGCAAAAAAAAAGCACATTGCCCTTTCTCTCACTGCCACACAGTGCTGGGGCTGTGACACCCCAACACAAGAACTATCCCCTCACCAGGTGGTTGCCTGACCTGAAAACTGCTGCCACAAAGGCAAAATAGGCTGGAATTCTGTAAGAGATGGTCTGGGCTTTGTCACACATGATGTTACTCCAACATTATCCATAGACCTGGTGCTTTCATTGCAGTTTTCCCTCCAAATAAGTGGAGAACCATGACAACCTATATGGAGTATGGTTCTATTTCCATTTGATAAGCCATTTGTGTTTTAGTTGAAGCCTGTTTTAAGCCAAAAATCTTACCTATGGCCCATTTAAGCTGAATCACCTAAGAACACATACACAGACTGCTAGACTGGATTCATGAAGCTTTTGAAAGAAAAAGTGTTTTAGTGTGTGTATGGAAGGGCATTGAAATAAAACAGAAGGATTTCAATCAGGAGAGTCAGTTTTCATAAACACCAGGGTATTTAGTTATCACAGATATTTTTCTGTATCAGGTTAAAGAGGTTTCAGAAGTAGGTTTTATTTCTAACAGCTCTGCAGATGAATGTTTTAAATTCAAGGAATATGGGGTGAATTCTTGACCTCAGTAGGTGGTTTGCCCTTGACTCCAAAGGAGGTGGGACATCATTCACAGACACTGGAAGAACAAAGAAACTCTTAAGTCAAAAAAAAAAAGTGCTTTATAGCCTCAATATTTTCTTAAAAGCATCCTTTCTAATATAATTATTTATCAAATTAATTTTAAAACCATGATGCAAAAAGGTACCTATTGATTGTTTTCAATATCCTTCAAGATCTGACAGGTTATTTTTCCTATAGCTTTTTTAACTGTATTTTCTGAATTATTCTTCTTGCTCTTTGTTGCAGCACTGTGCACAGAAGATATTTCCTTTCCTCTTCATGACTGCACTTCAAATATTTATCCTGTAGTTGCTGTTTATCCTAGGTTCCTGTACTTGACTCTTGATTTTCCCCTTCACTGCCTGAAATCCCAGTACCTTGTCAATGCTAAAGATGAAAACAATAGCTCAGAGCATCACCTGACAACAATTACCCTTCATTTCAGATCCACCCTGCTTTATATTCTGGAGAATCACAAGGCCTCAGTTTTCTCCAGTGATCAAAACCACATCCTAATAGAAATTAGGGACAAAACTCTCGCAAGTTTCATTTAAAATTACATTAGAGGAGGGGGAATGCTTCAAGGTTTATAGAGAATACAGAAAGGTTTGTACTTTATACAGAAATTTAAAGTGTTGTGTGACAAAATATTTGGAAATATGTATCATTGGTTATTATATCACATGTAAAGTCCTGTCTGATTTGCTGGACCTCCAGATCCCTTTTTTTATTAAAGATATTTACATTTTGGCTTTTTTTTTTCAATAAAACAATGTCTTGTTTGTTTTGAACCAGTAGGATTATACTCTTGCACAGAAATTATAGTAGAATTATAATATTTTCTTTATGAAATATTGCACATTTAGGAAATCAGTTGCCCAGTCTCTCTTGGCAAATATTTAATATCTTCTGGTTGAAATTAGACGTTACATATGATTTCAGTGAAAATCACCATGGGAACATTTCATTATTTATGTCTGTGACAGGGTGGGGGGAAGGGGCTTAGCCATCAAAGTATAACAGAGTGCTACTAAATCTTAAACACTGTAAAATTCTCTTTTATTATGGTAGAATATAAAGGTCAAATCTGACTTTTTAAAAAATGTTAAATTTAATCTTTATTATAACATGGATACTAAAACATATTATTATAACATGGGTTAAAACGTTATCTGTGGAACTGGGTGAGAAGAAATGTGGTGTGGGGAAGTCAAGAGAAAGAAAAGCAACTGAAGCAAAGCAAGGTACTTCAAACGTATAAAAACTACTGGAGCATATTTTATACAAGTTCCACATATGGATTAAATTTTTATTACACTGTTTAACTTGCTAGACTTCTTTTTTTGACAAGATGCTGAATATCTGTAAAACCTAAAGCTATGACATACGATCTAGTATTTATACATTCAGTATATTCTGCTAAATTAATGTATACAACAAATTGCAATATTCCAAGCTATTAGGATGATACTAAAAGTAAATATTTCTTCTGCCAGGTGCCTTCTGACAGATGTACACACACATGGAGCCAATTCCTACTTTAACAGGTAACAAAAAGCTCCCACGGCTATAGTGAAGTTACAGGCATGTAAAAATCAAACTGACACATTAGATCTTTTATTTATAAAAGAGAACCTGGCTCTGTTTCTCCTCTGTCTTGCAGCTTCAATAGTCATATATATGTGTTTGAAGTGGCTGTAAAATATTAACAAATTCAGATCATTATTTCCAATTCCACACGTTGGGCTGTGTGGTTGACATGCAGGTGAGTGACAGCCAGTGATGCAGCTGGCATACCCACCAACAGCTGCCTTCTAACAGGATTGTTTCCTAATCCCATCAAGAATCTTTAAACAGACTAGTTCAGCATCACATTTGTGAGGTCATTTAACATACTTTTTCTGTACTGTTTATTTTATGTAATCGTGGTTGGGAGCATTTAGAAATGATTCAGAGAAATGTCTTTACAATATTCCTGTTCTGGGTGCTGACAGATTACATCTGAAAACCAGCTGCTGACTCCAGCCCAAGCTGGCATCATTCAACCTGTCTCTGTATCTGCCTGTCTGTCTGTAAGATTGTTGTTAAAACTCTAAGATTTAAAAAAATTGTTACAGATTTATTTCTGAGTCGTTTGCCTGTCTGATAACATCCCACTGCAGCCTACCCTGGTTGTTGATTGCAATTACTGTTACTTTTACATAAATGTCAGAGATTTTGACCTGCAGTGAACGCAGTCTAAGCAGACTGCTATGTAAACCTACATAGTATCACAGAAGAGTTTGGGTTGGAAAGGACCTTTAAAGATCAGCTAGTACAACCCCCAACAGTGTCCAGGGACATCTTCAACTAGATCTGGTTGCTCAGAGCCCCATCCAGTCTGACTTTGACTATTTTCAGGGATGGGACATCTACCACCTCTCTCTAGGCAACTTACTCCAGTGTTTCACTACCTTCATTGTAAAAATGTCTTCCTTTTCTTGACTACATCTACCCTCTTTTAATTTAAAACCATTACACCTTCTCCTCTCACAACAGATCCTACTAAAAATCTGTCCCCATCCTTCTCATTAAGTCCCCTTTTCAGGACAGGAAGGCTGCTCTTCTGTTCAACCTGCCTCATCCCCAGGTTGAACCATCATAGAATCACAGAATGGTTTATGTTGGAAGACACCCTAGAGATCTTCTAATCCAACCTCCCTGCCATGGGCAGGGACAGCTCTCAACTAGACCAGGTTGCTCAAGGCCTCACCCAACCTGGCCTTGAACACCCCCAGGGAGGGGCATCCACAGACTCTCTGGGCAATCTATTCCAGAGTCTCCCCACCCTCATACTGAAGAACTTCTTTCTATGATCTAGTCTAAATAACCCCAGCTAACAACCCCAACTCTCATTATTTCCTCACAGGAGAGGTGTTCCATCCCTCTGATCATTTTTGTGGTTGTCCCCTGGACCCACCCCAACAGGTCCATGTCTTTCTTGTCTTTTTACTGAGAACGCAAGAACTGGATGCAGTACTCCAGTATGTACCAATATTCAACATGGTTGAATAGACCAATATTCAACACATGGAATTTATGAGTCCCAAAAAATCTATCCTTCTGTAGGATGGCAAAGAGCCTGATTCTGAATGGGACCTTTTTGTGCCAGAACAACACAAGGACAGTGCCACACAGACTGCTGGTTTAACTGTTTTTTAACATCGTTGGTTGGTTGGTTAGTTGGTTGGTTTATTCTTTATTGGCTTTTTCATATAATTGCTTTTTTCTCATTTCTCTTTCATCACCAAAATGTGCACCTGTGGTACCATGCACGTAGGATCATGTTCTTCCCATGAGTTCATTGGTTTCTCTGACCTTGTATCAAGTTCTTCTGAACACTTTACAACATAAACCAACATTGCTTTTGACCATCTATACTTCGTGTCTCCCACATGACAGTAATGATTCACCTTCTCAGGAAATGGGACTCTGCCTACATAAGGAAAAATAAAGGCTCTCTTTACTCTCCTCAAGAAACAGTATGAGTGTATTAGTGTATTCTGTATATATAGTGTATATATTCTGTAAAGGCCTGAGCTTTTAGCACAGGAAAGGTTGTTTCATGGACTGAAAAAAATGATGGGCTCTGGTATCAAATAGTGTTGAATGTTTGGGGTGCTCATCTGCTGACTGTCAGATTCAATCAGTTGTTAAGAGTGTCCTGTTGTGCATATAAATGAGTTTTACTGTTGTGAATGATGAGACTCTGGGCAGAGCAATGCTGCTAAACAAAAGGAAGACCTTTGAATGTGTCGCCAGTGTCTGAGTTTCTCTGCAGAGAGAGCACCAGGATTTAATGTGATTAGAGATTTATGCCTGGCATGGAGCCTGAACACAAAACCACAGGCATTTGCTCTGCCCCAGCAAATACTGGTCTGGACTTCAGAAATTATCAGCACCTATAAGGGTAGAAAAAAAGTTATCAGGCCTGGGCTGCAGGGTTGGAGAGTGGCAGAGCAAAGCAACACAGCTATTTTAGACCACTGCTTACACAGTTCTCAGGCATAGCTGAAGAATTGTGCCTGTCTACTGAAAGAATGCAGACCAGAGTTCCTAAGAAGTGTTTAAATCTGAGTTATGGCTCTTGTTCTTATCTGGAGAAGCTTGGGCCATGTATTTCTGCTTCACATGCTCCCTTTTGCTGCAGAGAGGTAGCTTTCTGCAGGCCCTGGAGAGGAGCAGCTGGCATTTTATCTCCTCCTGCCAAATACTTGTGGGGGACAAGGATCTCAGTGTGTCCCAGAGGACTGCTCATGCAGTGTAAGGAGAGGAGGGCCATGGTCTGCCCACCTGCTGAATGCTTCCCCAGTGCTGGGGAAGGCTGTGCCCATTCTGGAGCAGACTGGCCATGCCCATTTTACAAAGCTTTGGGTCTCCTCTGGGTTGCAGCTGATGCTCCTGTGTCCCAGAGCTATGATTGTATGATTCTATGATTGGTTTTGTACACAGGTTGCACTATCTCACTGAGTTTTTGATTCTTTTTCTGCTCTTTTCATTCAATTTCCTGAGTGTGGCTGGGATGCATTCTATATATTTTTAAGAACTTCTGCTAAACTATTTTTATGCAGTTCAAAGCATTGCTGCACTGTTGGCTAAGCTATTTTTGTGTGCTGTCACCAGAGAGACCTGCTGGCTGCACTGACAGGGAGCTAGGCTCACAGGTCTTGGTGTGGTTTGGTACATTTTGGGAGCATTCAAAGGCATTGACTAGCCAATGTGGGAGTCAAGGTCTACCCAAATGGCTGGTGCAGCAGTGCCATGGGACTGAGACTAGGAGGACAGGGTGGTGTCTAGCCGAGACCCTAATGTTGAAGATGATGAACCAGTCCATATCTGATGGGGGTGATTTTTCAGTATTTCTTCATTTCTCATCCCAAATAAAGACATATCTCAGTAACCCTGCTAGATCTCCAACACAGACAGAAAACTTGGTCCAGAGTTCTGACATGACTGGTTACGAGCCACCTCCTCAAACACTTAACTTTGCAGGCAGAGATATTAATGATGACAGCAGCAGTAGCTTGTGATATTTGTGCCTTATGAGTCTCAGATATTAAAAACAAAATGTGAAATAAGAGGTTATTTCTCTCCACTCTGTCTCTCTTCTATTTCTGTGGACCCACATGTGCATAATTCAGTCACAGGCAAGATATGAGCATCTACTCTGGGAGAGACTGTCATGCATCTGCCTCTTCTAACGTGGTTGCCCATGCTGTACATGTGGGATCTTCTGTGCCTCAGGGAATTATATGTGTTTTGGACTGAAAGGAAGGAATTTTTTTGCTATCTTTCTTTTTTTATATCTTTTTTTTTTTTTCCCTTCACCGTGGAAATGGGGATGAATTAAAACTGGCTGTGGAAACAGCTGGCATAGTGATTCCTTCCACAGAAGACAGAAAAGCCTGGAACAAATTGCCCACCAACGACTGAGCAAGAGTGAGCAGAGCTTTTTGGCAACCAGCCTTTGCAAAAGGAAACTGGAATTAAAAAGCTTTTCAGTTTATCTCATTTTAAGTAGAACTTGCCTGTACAACTTGTGCAGTGCTTGGAGAATTGGATCTACTCATTTTTAGTACCATCAGATAAAGGAAGATACTGTACATTTTATGATTTCCAAAGGCCTACTGATTCCTGATTAGTAAGACTGAGATTCCTAATTGATAATTACTACCAATTCAGACTGCCCTTCTCTCTCAGGGAGTAATTGTTGCCCTTTGATATATTTTGCATGATCTTACAGGCACAAAGATACTTCCTGTGTGTTTGCCAAGCCTTCTGCAGATCTCATTTCTCTTAGTTCAGTTCACTTTTATTTGACCTTCAGTGGGAAAAGTCCCTCTTGAATTTTTCTGTATCCTATGTCTTTGAAGAACCCATTCCTTTTAGCTGCAATATCTTGTGTTAATTTTCAGTTTCATGCCATATTTT
>NW_008588978.1:0-23735 GCF_000691845.1 Merops nubicus
TTGTCTTCCTCTGTCCTTCAGACACAGCAGGAGAAATGCCTGCAAATAGCAGCTTTCTGTTAAATCATTTTGGCAAGGAGCAAACTAGCCAGGTACCTCCCCTCATGAAGGTACAAGGCAAGAGCTTCCACCCTAGGAGACTGTCAGGTGAAAGAGAACTCAGGAAGTCATAGCAGACAGATCTTCACCAGACAAGTTCAGGCCTGCTGGAGGCTTCACGTGGGACAAATGGAATACCAAAGTCTTGTAGAAGGGAGAAAACAACTCTGAACAGAGAGCAGACTGCAGTAAGGACAAATAGGGAATGGTGGAAGCTGTTAGGAAATCAGCACAAAGCAAAACACCATGCAGTTATTCAGCAATCTGTAAGAAATTGCAACATCTGACAAAGAATGTGAGCTATGTGAACAAAGAATTATTATACATCTGGCAGGCTACCAATCAAACTCCCATTTCCAAGACTCAAGTGGTGAACAAGTCAGTCAAATCTTTGCAAAAGAAACTAGAAGGTTTTATCATTGCACAGATAGAGGAATAAATGGTGATACTTAAAGACAAAGAGCCATGAGAAGCATAGAAAATCAAGGCAAAAAAAGTGGAAAAAAGAAATCTTTCAAAAATGATAATTCCAAAGAGTAAGGAAAGCAAAACAAATTAAATACTTGGAAAACAGTTGTTACAGATGTACAGCTGGCACAGGGCTCTTACATCATCTTCTACCTTCTGTAGTCCTTCATTGTTTTGTTTGGAAGAGACTTTTAAGATCAAGTCTAACCATTAACCCAGCACTGCCAGGGCACCACTAAACCACACTCCTCAGCACCACATCTCCAGGGCTTTGAAACCCCTCCAGAGATCTCAGTCCCCTCACCACTGCCCTGGGCAGCCTGGGCCAGGGCTTGAACAACCCTTTCAAGGAATAACTTTTTCCTGATGTCCAACCTAATGTTCATACACAAAATGGCTATTAAAGTCTACTGAGCAGCATAGTCATTCATTTATGTGATTATAAATGGTTACACAAGGCATGAGAGAATACCACATTTAGCAACCCAAATTCTAATTCATGAACAGCATTAATAGTATTAATTCAAATGAATACAATTTGAACTGATGAGCAAGTGAAACTGAAATGTGTCCCATGACTTCTCAGTCTGCTTTCCACCAAACCAGGATATTTGCAGGAGGAAGATGCAAGTCATATCTGGGCAAGAAGGTTTTCCACAACCAACTGAAGCACTGAAAAGCAGAGAAAAGACAGTTCCTTCATCATCCTGAGCACTAAAACTTAGAGCAACCTGTTCCATATAGCCTAGAAAGTCACAGTTCAAGTTGGCTTAAGAGATCAACAAGCCATACTTAGATCCTGGTTGAGAACTGAAAGTATTCACAGCAAGTATTCCAGCAAAAAACAATGTGTTAGCCAAAAAGAACACTTTAAAAAGGCAGCTAGATGTTTTTAAAATCATAATTTTAATAGTCATAGAAAAAATACCTATTGGAAGGCACCTCCACAAGGTTATCTAGGCCCATCCCCTGCTCAAAGCAGGACCAGCTTCAAAATTAGACTAGGTTACTCAGAGCCTCAACTCACCACAATCAACAGTCTTGGAAGTTAGAGTCCACAGCCTCTCTGGGCCCTCTTCCTTTCTTGTCAATCATTTTCCCTTAATCCCATCAGGATTTCCATTATAGCTACTTCTGCCCACTGCCTCTTGTCCTTTCACCACACACCTAAGGAATTTCCATCTTCTCCACAGCTCTCCTCCAGGAAACAAAGGCTGCACATAGATCCTCTCCTTGGCCATCTCAAAGCTAAACCAACCCACATCCTTCAGTCTCACAGCCCATCACTTGACTGCATCAATGATACTCCACTGGCCTCACTCCAATTTCTCTTACACTGGTGGGAATGGGGAAACACCAACACTAGACACTAAATAATAGACACTGCTCCCCTCCAAGGGGCAAGCCTTTTATGGAGTGGGTTAGCACATAGCTTCCCTTATCCACCACACAGGTGAGGAAGGTAGCAAACCCAGTGGCACCCAGTAAACTCACATTTAACATCCCAGT
Organism: Merops nubicus; assembly: GCF_000691845.1. NCBI lineage: Eukaryota > Metazoa > Chordata > Aves > Coraciiformes > Meropidae > Merops > Merops nubicus. Next base: position 2,077 of record NW_008588978.1, read on the forward strand.
TGCACTGCCTTGAGGCTCCATCATCCTTCACACAGCTTCCCTTGTCCACCACACAGGTGAGGAAGGCAGCAAACCCAGTGGCACCCAGTACACTCACATTTGACATCCCAGTTGCGCTGCCTTGAGGCTCCATCATCCTTCACACGAGGATTTCACACCTCACAAAGGCAATTAGTCAACGTGACACAAGTGGAAAGCACCTCAGAGCTTCCTGCAGAGACAGCAACCCCTCATGGAGCTAACTGTGCTCAGTGTCACATCCTAAAGCCACAAAGCCAAGGAGAAGCACTGGCTAGTTTTCAGAATACAGAGCATCAAGAGGTACAGAATAAATGAACAATAACCTGCACCTTTTCCCACCTATCATGGATTTAAATTTTAACAAGACAGAGGAAACAAAACCTCCATAAAGGACTTAAAGTTGACTGACACTGTTCTAATTACACCAGATAATCTTGACATGGAGTTTTTCTATACCACATGCCTTTAAAGGATTTAACAAAAATAAGAAAGCCACAAATTACCTTAAGAACTGAATCGCTCTGAAGATTAATGATATTTAGCCAGAGAAGACTTCAAAAATACAAAGCATCCTTCCAAAATCCAAATCACCCAGCCACCCAGGAACAAGCAGGTTGGTTCTGCTGAACAACTGGCAAGGAGGATACAGATTCCCCTGCCTATGGCAGCCAAATCCAGAGCTGAAGGCAGTAGATCTCCACAGCCACTCCGCGGGGTGCAATTACCCGGAGGAAAGAAGCCAACTGGCATCAGAGCTCCAAGAGGAAAAGCAAAAGGGTGCCCCAAGGGCAACGCTCAAGAACTCTCCTGAGCTCAGGCTCCTCCTTGGACACGCTGCTGCAGATCTAGGAGACTTTTATCTATTTCCTTTTTTCCTCATGACAATCAGCAGGAGGCTCTTCTTCCCCTTGGACCCCAGGAATCAGCCACTGAGCCAGCCCGTGCAGCGGGGCTAAGACGCAGCTGGTTCTCCACCTTCTCTGGAGGATCTGCTCAGGATGCTGGGTCTCACTAAAGCAGTTCAGTTCTGTGTTTTAAGGATGACAAAACCCATGGGAACAGCACCAAAGCTTTGGTAGTCGGTTACCTTGACACCACCCATAATACAAGCCAAGTAAAAAGCAAAGCAATAATTGACTTACTGAAGTCTAGAAAACAACCGCCCTGTTTCTAATGCTGTGAAGGACGAGTGAACAGAAATAGAAGTGTGATTTTTTCATTTATCCCCTCATCCTAGGATCAGATCTAAGAGGCTCCTCACTCTTTGTTACACAGTTTACATGAGACAAGCGTGCGGCGAGGGCTCCACTCTTTGAAGGAGCCTGCAGTCCTCACATTTTCCTCACAGCACAGAATATAGGCTGAGGAACACATCTGCCACAACACCCCATCCCTCCTGCATGGCCTCCAGCTAGACTCAGATCTTGGTCTCTCTTCTCACCCATTAGCACTGCTCAGCTTTACTAAGGATGCTAAGTAGGCTTCCCCCATCACCACCCTTCTGCCAGCTTCTAATGGCCATCCTCTCTTCTTTGGAAACAAAGTACAGATTGATGCTGTCCCTGCAAGAACACTCTAAACAGGGAAACAAATAATATTGTTTCCCCAGGCAGGTTACAGACTGAAGAAGTTAGGGCTGGATTAAAAGTACCTCTGACTTCTTAAATCTGTTCCACAGCCCACACCAAGCATCCTGCTGCTCTGAGCCAGCCAACCAAGAGATAAATTGAGGAGAAAAAAAAGAATACAGTGTAATGGCTAAAGAGAGGAAAACTGTAAACACAGCCAGCGAGTGCCTCTCCAACAATGCAGTTCCACTCAGATAAATTCATTTCCTTTGCACAATAAAGATCAATAATAATACCTCGAGATAAATGCTGCAAACAATATGTCACTGCGGGAATAAAGCACTAGGTTAGAAACAGAAAGGTTTGTTTATGTAAAAGAACTGCACTGTTTGTTGTGATTTACTTTGTACAGCAGGTTCTGGAAGACCTCCAAGGAATTACAACCTCTGTGGATTTAAGGGCTGCTCATTCCTCACCCCACTGAAAGGCAGCCACCCTGGGACCTCTCTGGGGCCTCCCCAGCAACTTTTTCCAGCCATTTATTTTTACACTAGGTGGCACTTCTCTTAAAGTTACAGCCACAGTTTTCATAACCCAGGAATAAAAGTTTCTGTCCCTCAGAGTGACAAAAAGCTTGAAGACATGAACGCTTTCAGAAGGAAGGAAAACCCCAAACCCAAAGACCCACCACACTCCACACTGCAGGAGCACTACAAGGGCATCATGACACCAACAGCTACCAAACTCCTCTTCAGCTGCCTCACCAAGGACCACACAGTTACCAAGTGCTGGGTGGTACAGCCAGAACAAGCTCATGTAACATCAGCTTTTTCCACAGAACACTAAACAGGTCCCAAGTGAGTTATAAGAAAGGACTCCAATAGAAGAGCTACCTCAGCAAGGTCCCTAAAGCAGATTTCCAGTGATGGAAAGCCAGTTATTTAATAAAAACAACTGCACAGCACCACTCACACACACACAGTGTCAATATTGCTCATTAATGGGGCTAAAAGCTCTCAACATTATGGAATGTGGTTTTATAGGATACTTATTTAAACTAAATTATCTCTTACTCTGGAAGATGTGGGAGAAAAGCTCTTTTGACACAAGAACTCTAAGTTTTTGCAGAACACAAACAATATCAGGCCTTTAGAAAGCTTCTACCAAAGTTGCAAAATTCAATGAAAAAATAGGACAGATCTTGCTTTTTGATAGGCACAAGGATTATCTTCCATCCCTAGAAAAAGCTCTAAAGTGATATTCTGTGAGAATACCTTGAATTGATATTTCCAAGGGCTTCTTTTGAAAGAATGATTTATAGATCACAAAGACCAATGGGTCTTTTATCAAAGAAAATGGATTCCTTTTTTGAACCACAAAGAAAAGATTGATGATATCCTGGGCCACATCTCCGTTTTTGGGAGTGGTGCAGTGCCTGAAGACAACACTTACGGTCACCTAGTACTTTATAATATCACAAATAACTCACATACTAATTATAGATGAAGTTCTCATGGTGTTTTATGGAGGCTAGAAAGCAAAATTACAGCACAGGGAAATGCATGATCTAATTTATCTTACCCCTTCTGTAAGTATTAAGGATGACAAGGAGGGGTTTAAGTTATAAGTGCACATGACAAAATAGCAAAATGGATACAAATGTGGCAAAATGTTGGTTTATTTTCTTAGCAAGGCTAAGAAGGTGCATATATGTAGAAGTATGTGCCATGCAAATTGTATTACCTGGTAAAGATTTTAGGGGGAAAAGAAAAAAAGATGGGTACCTTTCTTTTTAGACTGGCTCCATTATTACTGATTTCTCAAAGCAATACTTTCCCAAAGAGCCAGTAGCTAGCATGTAAAATGACAGATAACATTTATTTAGCCTCAGCAGAGCATGGAATTCATGTGGGTTTTCACATACAGTGGAGAGGTAAACACAGGAGAGCATGGAAGGAAGGGGGCAACCCACACTGGTGTTGACTGTTACAGGGACATGTAGTGTCCTCAGAAGACACCACAGATCCACTGAGACCAGGAAGAAAGAGCTTCCCAGCTGGATGGGACTTGGACTAGGAAGAAAGAGCTTCCCAGCTGGATGGGACTTGGACTAGGAAGAAAGAGCTTCCCAGCTGGATGGGACTTGCTGAGGGCTGCACCTTTCAGCCCTCCACATGGTCAGTATAGTTGAGCTAGTTTCAACACTACACATCCACCTGCTCCAGCCCTACATATCAGAGATGGGAGCTCCCACCACTGGTTTCTTGTAGACTTTTCCTCCACCCTACAAACCCCCAGGGTTTTTTCCCAGCTTGCAGGCTCACGACCAAGGCTTGGTCATAGCCCTTGGCACTGAATAACTGACCAAGGCTGGACTCAGCCAGCAAGAAGCTTTAGCACATGATAATCAAATAATACAGCCCTACAAGACACAGGGGCTTTGCTAGCTTAATCAGCTAGACGTTGTAATAAAGAAGATAAAATTAAGAGTAAATATTTTCCAAGAGTCCCCTAGATTCCTAGAAGATTCAAGGACAAGGCTATTTATCAATTATCTTGCCAGTGCCTCCTCCTCTAGTGCTGTGCCACTCTCCTTGTCCAAAGGCTGCAGCACAGGGGGTAAGAATCCAGCTTCTCCTCTGTTTTCTTTTTGCCTTTTCCTGGCATTGTTCTTCTTGTTGTTGTCTCTATGCTTCATTCTTTTGGGTTAATGTGGCATGTCTCCAACAGCCTTGGCAAATAGCTATAATGTGATTTGGGTTTAGTGTCATTAAACCCGATTAGCAAGGACTGCTCATGGAAATCCACAATTACCTCACAAAGACATTTTTTTTTGCCAGGGAACAACAAAGAACTTCACTTCCATTTAACTCTTCAGGCTGCTGGAGAAAAGTTATGGCCACGGTTTTCCCTCTGCACTTCTCTGTGCCTCATAAATATCATAAAATAGCAAAATCTGCCGAAAATATCAATCTTCTCACAGAGCTGATTTCTAATATGAAAACAAATATTAGTACTTAAAATAAAAAGCCATAGAGAACATAACACCTCTTGATGGATGTGCTAGTGCTTTGGGTACAAGGCTGGACTTTGGAAGTAAATCTGTACCAAAAGAAGTAGGTAGAAAAAGAGCCTCTGCCCTGGAGCATCCAGAAAAGGGGATGGGGCAGCTCCATGGACAACTGGTCCCACTAACTTGTCCCTTAGTCTTTGTCCAACAGCATCCTTGATTCTCCCAGTAACACCATCCTCAGGGAATGATCTTGCCTGTAGCTGGCATAAGCAAAACCCAGCTTTCCTCCACACTAAGAGGCTCCCAAGCTCTGCAGTCCTGTTTAATTAGAAGCTTGTGTGGCCACAGCCCTGGTTTGAAGCTAGTGGGTGTTCTTGAGCTATGAACACCACAGACTTCTTCCCACAGAGCTGTCCCATGGCCACATCCAGAGCTGGTCACCACAGGATAACCATTTCCCCACCTTCCACACAGGGATCAACCAGCAGTGCCTGTGCCATGGCTGCATGTCATGCACACACTGAACCCCTCTCAGAGACTTGGTTAAGTGTCCTCAGGACGTGAATGACAGTTGGCTCTGCAGCCTGGAAAGCTGCTCTTGAACTGCTCTAACCTGCAAATGTAGAGATGCAGGTGGAAGCATGTGCTGTTAGGTAGTATTGGAGCAACTCTCCAGCCCTAGGCAGAGAAGGTAAAACACCACTGACAACCTGAGTAGTAAAATGAGAAATGTAGGAAGTGGATCAAAGTCACCTGCAGGGAAGAAGTAAGTAGTAAACTCTGCACTGCTCATGTGAGAAGCAGGTAAAATTCCACTTGCATATCTGCCCTCTACGTGCAGTATGAGCATGACACCTAAATGGCACCAAGGAAAAAAAGCTTACTTCAGAAGGTCTCAGGCTTGCCTCTCCTGCACAGATTTATGGGTACAATTGATAACATACTAGTTAAAACCCTGGGCTCTTCCCCTCCATCCCATTTGATTAAACCAGTAGAAATTAAAATCTGCATATTACCACTCTGACTAGTTGATTCTTACTCATCCATACCAGAGGCTTAAAAACTGGGGTCCAGGTCACAGCTTCAAATCAGGGAGCACCCTGAGTTAGAAGGTACTCATGGGGATTACCCAAGTCCAGCTCCACACAGAGCAACCTAAAAATTAAACCATTTATCTAAAAGCACTGTTCAAATGCTTCTTGAACACCAGCAGGCTTGGGGCCATGACCATTTCACTGGGGAACCTGTTCCAGTGCCTGACCACTCTCTCAGTGAAGGGCTTTTTCCTAAGATCCAGCATGAACTTCCTGACACAGCTTTAAGCCATTTGCTCTCATCCTATCACTGGACACCAGACAGAAGAGATCAGAGATTCCCTCTCTGCTACACATGAGGAGGAAGTTTGGGACAGCAATGAGGTCACCCCTGTCTCCTCTCTTTTCAGCTGAACAAGCTTAATATCCTCAGCCACTCCTCAGAACTCATGCCCTCTAACCCTTCCTGACTTAAGACATATTATAACATTCTTTTCCTATCTTTCTTACACTGTGGAGTCAAACTGCACAGAGTACTTGCGTAGGGTTGGTGCTCCAGGGCAGGGTTGGTGCTCCAGGGCACATTGTTGACTCCTGTTGAGCTTGCCACCAACCTAAAACCCTGGATGTCTTTGAGAAGGGCTTCACTCCAGCCTCTTGTCCCCAGTCTACACATAGATCTAGCATCTGTTCTTCCTACATTTCATATACTTGGTGATTACCCAGCACTCCAATATATCAAGAGGTCTCTGTGAGGCCTCCCTGCTCTTTGGGGAATCAACAGCTCCTCCTAATTTAGCATTATCAGCACTTGCTGTGTACTCAACTCCTGTGTCCAGGTCACTAGTAAAAACACTAAGGAAAAATGGCCCTAAAACAGAGCCCTGGGGAACACCACTAGTGACTGGCTTCCAGCCAGCTGCTACCCCTTGTACTACAACTCTTTGAGCCCAACTCTTCAACCAACTGTCCACCCTTTGTGTTGTGTGTGCATCCAGTGGTGATGCTGTCAAACCAGCAGGAAGGCTGCAAAGCAGAAGCTGAATCAAGCACTACTTGGCAATATTAAGGTGAATATCACAAACCTGTTGAGCTTTATCACAGACTGAGCTGATGGAAACATCCTTCACATTTGCCATTTCTCTGTCATCTGATAGTATTAAAAACAAATGAAAAACTTGCCTACTAGGTTCATGATGAACACAGACAAGGGACAGTCTGTATTTACTAGCAAGGGAAAGTTTAGAACAACCTTCAAGTGTCATCAGCAAAGGCAATGCAGAAATACTCCCTCTTTCACAACACAATTCTGTCAATTAGCTGAAAACAGCAATTACCAGCCCTTTTCTTTATTATTTGTGAAGAATCAAAGCTTTCTGAGGATGATAAATGGCTCCTTAGAAAGTGCAATCCACAGTTCTGCTAAATTTGCAATTTTCTGTTGGTTTTGGGTGGTGTTTGGGTTTTTTTGGGGGGGTTTATTTAATCATTCTTTCACACAGCCTATGAAAAGACAAATGTAGGGGTTGCTGGGGGAAAGAGGAGAGAACAAGACACACATCATGGAAGGAAAACGCCAAGGAATGGTTTCAAGGAGAACACAGAGCTTTTCTCATTTAACTCACTGACCAGGGCAAAAACGTTCCCACACCTTCATTAATTAAACAGGAAAGTTAACATCGTTAGCAACATTAGGAACAAAACCTCATTTAAATTGTTCTGAAAGAAAACAGAAAAAAAAAAAGCCAATGCTTTCAGAGGATGACCTTTGAGAATTCTGGCTTCATTAACATTTCAAACAGCACAGCACAAAATTAAGACAGGAAATAGACTAGCAATGCTATTTGACTGCAGAAATATATATCATTAACATGCCCGTAATTAACAGGATACCAATGTTTGTCCCATTGTCTCTGCTAATAATGGTCTAACATGCAAATGGGACTTCTCCTAACAAAATTAAAGGGGAGACTTAAGGTTTTTTCTACCTGTTAAGCATATTAAGCAAAGCCAAATGAGTCCCTTTTTGCTCTTTGAAATGGATGCCCTCCATGCCTGCCATCCCAGGCTCACCTAAATCAATTCCTGAAGGTAGAGGCTGCACTTCAGAGTCCAGTCATCCTTTTCCATCTCACAGCACCAAACTGGTTGGTGAGGTACCAGTGAGCCCCACTGATGTCACAGAAAGCAGTTCAGATGCTGACACCACCTCTTCCATGTCTTGCCATGGTGTGAGTGGACACCATTCCTTTGAAGGGGATCATTTTCCCCAAGACATGACATCAAGTCTCTATCCATTCCTAGTTGTCCCCCCTGTTCTGCCCCAGTGAGAACACCTCTTGAGTATTGTGTCCAGTCCTGGGCTCCCCAGTTGAAGAGAGACAAAGAGTTACTGGAAAAAGTCCAGGGGAGGCTACAAAGATGCTGAGGGGACTGGAGCATCTCTGGTGAGGAAAGGCTGAGCAAGTGGCTCCCATCACAACCAGGTTTGCCCAGGTCTGGCTTAGGCATGTTGCCAAAGCAACACCAGTTCATTCCTGATGGCACAGCCCAGCCCTTCACAGGGCCACATGGGAGTTTCTGGGGTACTCAGAATCCAAGATTGATAAACTCATCAGGGTTGGAGGAGAGCTCATCAAGTGCAACAGTCAACCCATCCTTACTACAACTGCCACACTGTGTCCCCAAGTGCCACATGTATGTATTCTGAACAGCTCCAAGCATGGCAACTCCACCACCTTCCTGGGCACTCTGTTCCACCCTTGGATTCCCAAGTTGTGGCACCTCTAAGCTGCTTGGTCACCAGCTGACAGGCTGTAGGACTTCTAATCTCTCATGTCAAATCAGCTTGAATACCTGGTAAAAGCCAGCCCTGCCTCCTGGTACTACAGAGGCAAGACACAGTAAGAAGTTGTGGACAGGGTCCTGTCTCTTCCCAGGGCAGAACAAATCAATCTGTTCTCAATCTCTTCCCTTAGTATCTCTCTTCTATACAGTCAAAGAGGCTGAAGAAACAGGGAATGAAGCTTATTCTCTTGCACAGGACATGAGGGGTTTTTGTTATTTTTCCAATAATCTCCTTCTCTTAGCATTAAGACACCAGTTAGATGATGACTTGGCTTGCAAAGTCACCCAAGAAAAAAATCAGACAAATACTTAGCTGGCTGATTGTTTTGGTCATATCATAAGCACAGACCAAAAAAGTCTCCTCATCAAGCTGTTAGACAATTACTGCTGTGCCACAGATTTATGTCATCATCCTAAGGGTTAAGGAAATAATTGTGGGGTTGAGAGACTTAGTAAACAGCAGAGCTTCAAGGATGAACCAGATTTGTTGGTCCCAGCAGAGAACTACAATTAAGACATAGTATTTCCTTAAGTTCCCCCCCTCCTCCCTCATTGCTTATCACTATTAAAAATGCAATTTATACTTTGCAGTACTCTAGATCAGCCAGTGTATCTTACCAACAGGCAGGTAAGATTAAACTGTCCATCACAACAAGCTGTCCTGGCCCTGTTCTTATATTATCAAAGTCTACTGAGATTCAGATGTTATAAGAAACTACAAAATGTGTTCATTTGCTTCAAGTTCAGGAGATTATGAAGTTAGATTCCCACATACCTCTACTCATCTTTAATAGAAAAAGCCAAACCCCAGAAGTTCACTCAAAGGTAGTGAAAGAGTTTGAGAAACATTTTATGCGTTGGCTGAACATCCATGAAGTATCTTCCCATGATGGCCTAAAAAAGAACAGAGAAAATACACATTTCTGGGACTGACCTGTTTAAAGAGGACAACTATTTACCTCATTTGACAAGCCTGAGACCAAGAGGCTCTGAGCAGCTTTCCCTTCCACAAAGCTCTTGCCCAAGCTCTCCTACACATAGCAGTCAGAGTGGTCTGGAGGTGAGAGACATCTCAAAAGGTTTTACTGCTCCACAGCTCATCACCCAAGAAACCCCACTTTTGACCAGAAGTCAATACTTTAGGTTCACTATATATGTCACTATATTGACCTCACCAGGACATGTGCAAAGTGCTTCTGGGTTCATCATTGCTATGCTCCTTCCTAGGTCTGAAAGCCAGGAAGAGGCACTGTATTAAGCAGCCACCTTGTGTTCTGCTCTCCAGTCTGACCCCCCTGCTCTCCAATCACCTCACCAGTGCTCTCCAAACTGCACCAACCCTGCCAGCCACAAATCCTCCAGGGCCACACCACCTACTCCTCCTGCAACACACCACTCCTTGTCAATTAGTTGAGCTGATTTATTTGGAAAAAAAGGCTCTGCCTTTTCCTTGGGGCTGAACACAGACAGTAAAACCAGAAGCAATCACACTAGAATTTTTAAATTAAATAGATCAGTATTGCTAGCTAGCTCAACATGCTTATTGCCTTTTCACAGGCAAGCCTGAGCACTCCAAAGAGTGTTTTACCAGCCCAGAAGCAAACTTGGTTCCAAGTGGTGTTGAACACCAGGGGTAAAGCTCCAAAGCCTGGAGCTGGTGCATACAGGGAGGTTAATCAGCCCAAGCTAATTCAAGTTTCCAAACTCCCTGGGGCATCCTGGCACCATCAGGGTGGCAACCACCTAAGGGACAAAGGAAAGAATAAATGGCTGCAGAGGAAACTGCTGCTGGGAGCTCTCATGGAGCTCTGTGTCAGAGCCCAGGTACACCCCACAGTTAGATTTGTGATGTAAATAAGACCTTCTGTGCAGAGGCAGAAGTGACCCTTCCAGGCTGGAAGCAATAGTGGGGAAGAAAGCCCCCCAGGATGCCCACATGTTTTTGTGCTGCCTCCACAGATCAAACTCCACCTTTGGATGCTCACTGACACAAAGCTCTGTTAACACACAACTGAAGGAATTTAGGGGAGCATGCTTCTTAGAAGCCTTCCCCTAGATAACCTTCACCATTCCTAGTCGAAACCACCTTTATTCTACTCACTAAAGGTCCCCTGCTACCTAAAAAAGCAGAACTGCCTCAGGATAGACCTGTCCCCCAACAAAGAAACCAGAGAACACAAACTTTGTGTCCACCCCTTCACCGATGAGTCACATCCTCAGGGGTGACAGTGAAATGCAGAGAAATGAAAAGCTTCCACAGCTCAGAGAACTGAGTGAAAAGGCAGAAAAGGCAAAGAGTGAAGGGCTGAAAATATTTCCTCCTCTAAAGAGTTTTTTTTATTTGCCATTATGCTGCAGCATGAGAATTTGTATATTCCAACAAGTTTCAGTCAAGAGAAGTAGGTTCAATAAATCCAGCAACCAGGAAACTGCTGAGGACAGGTAAGCATAATTCTTTTTCCACCTCCAATCTACTAATTGCTGAAGTATGACTGCTTGGGCTCATTTTCCTCCCCCTTTTAACAGGGATATCACTGGCTACACATCCTTCTGAAACTCTTTAGCAGCTGGGGACTGCTGGGGGGACAGTCCATAAACAAGCTGGAGCTAGGAGAAGATCTAGCCCCATACTGTTGTTTTTGCAAGGTAAGGTCTCCAGGCAGGCTCTACATCTAGATGCTTCTGTTTCAGAAATGGCAAAAGCACACATCTTTTTACTGGACTCCCCTCAGCAACTGCCCTCCCACCCTTAGGGCTGGTGCTCCATGCTGTAAGCACTGTTTGGGTAGAACTCTGCTGGGAACAAGCAGATCTTGTGGCAAACCTGCTCAAGTTGATTGCTGCAAGTTTGTGAGGAGCCTCTCCATACACAGTAGAGGAACACGTGTGAGATGGGGAGAAGCTGATGAGCAGCAAACCACCTCTCTAAATGCACAGCAATGCCACAGCAGCAATCCACATCAAATCACAACAGCCAGAGCACAGGAGAGACCTCAGACCTCAAGGGACACGTGTGAAGAGTGCACTGAAACTCCTCACTAATCCTACCTGCCCAGCCAGCATTTTTCAGCAGCATTTACCACAGCAGTCAGTCTGCCAGTTCAAGTATGAAGGCAACAACAGGAGAAAACAGGAAGATATATTTCTAAAAGAAACCCAGAACTAAGAAAAAAGCCAAACCCACCCAGCCCTGTTGATAACCAGTCTCCCTGCATAGATGTTAATGGGCAATAATCAAGGATTTTAATTCTCACAGGCTTCAGGTGTTCAATCCTAATCAAATCTACTTACAGCAACATAAGGGATGAGAACCAAAAAACAAACCCTGTGTTGTGACAGACTTTCCTGGTCAGGTTAACAGCTGGACAGCCAGCAAAGAAACCAGCTGGGACATAGCCAGGCTTGTTATCCTGCAGCAGAGCTGCTTTAATTTAGCAGGCACCAAGATAAATCAGCAAGATTGGAGACACCCAAGAGACCACAGATATTTTGTAACAAAGGAGGAGAAAAATCCTGATTTCTCAGGTGATGAATGGAAGGGGTAGGGGAGTGGTGCAAACACCTGCAGACATCAGCAGCTCTGCAGCCACCAGCCCTTCATAACTTTTGTGGGAGCCACAAATTAATCCACAAGGAACCTGTATGCAGGAACACTGAATCCAACCTGAGCTCTCTAGCTCTGCAATGAGCTCTAAATGACTAATTAAAGGCCAAATAGTATTATCATTACTCACACTGCCTGGTATCTTACCCTACAAGTGGTCCCTTTGGCTTCAATTAGTTGCTGTCCTGATGGGTGCTGACTAAATAGCAGATAAATGCCCAGTCTTGGCAAATTCTGAAGTATTGCTTCACCCAGTGGGTTTCCCTCCCAGAAGCCTGGTTGTGCTGCAGCTGGTTACATCACTCATGGTGAGCAACCCAGAGCTTTGAAAGCTTTCAACACCATTTCTCTTGTCAGAGAAATTTTTCTTTTCAGTGGTATCCAGCAACAGGACCAGGGTCAGCAGGCACAGACTGGAGCCCAGGAGGTCCCATCTGAGCAGAAGGAAAATCTTTCTAGGGTGGCAGAGCCTGGAGCAGCTGCCCAGAGAGGCTGTGGAGTCTCCTGCTCTGGAGAGATCCCAAACCCACCTGGATGTGACCTGGGCACCCTGCTCTGGATGAACTGCTGGAGCAGGGGGGTTGGATGAGATCATCTCCAGAGGTCACTTCCAGCCCTCACCATGCTGGGATTGCACCAAATCTGCTCTTTCCTGGAGACAAACACAATGAGCTGCACCACACGAGCCTCAGCAGGACCTGGAAGAGCAGCTGGCTCAGACACAGCCTCAGCAGAAGGGCTGCAAAGTTCAGGGAGCCCTTTCCCTCACCTCTACCATTTGGGCTGTCACCTGGGGGACCACACTGGAGAAATCATGTTTTCATGTTTCATTTTTAACTCTTAAAAGAGGTAGGATTAGATGCCTTAATGTCAATTATACCTCAGCACAGCCTGCTCAGAAGCTTCCAAAACATTCCAAAGAGGCATTTTAGACCTATTTGTATTTGCATACCTTCTGCACTGGGCTGTGTGAACATCAAACACAGTCCAAAACAAAAGTAGCCAAGACATAAACCCCCAGGAAGGAAAATTCAAAAGAACTGGTTGTTATTTTTAATTTGGTAGCTCGAGTAACTTCAGTAAAGGGGGAAAGAAATCTTAATTTTTATGGCTTCTTGTGGCACACTAAATCCCCAGGAAGGAAAATTCATAAGAATTGGTTGTTATTTTTAATTTGGTAGCTTGAGTAACTTCAGTAAAAGGGGAAAGAAATCTTATTTTTTATGGCTTCTTGTGGCACACTAAACAGCCTGAATGCTTTATGCTTATTGTGCAGGCATTTCAGCTTGCACAGTAACAAGACATTGCTTTGCATTGTATTTTCTCCCTAGTATCTTCATTTATACATGGCACTGACCTTGCAAGACCAGATTGACACGATCATCTAGAACACTTTTATGTCTTTTATCTTCTGGCAAACAACAACAAAATATCGATTTCTTTTTAGTTTCTCCTCCTCCACCACCCCCTCCTCAGCAGACACAGAGGTTTTTCCATGACCCCTGTGAGCACAGGCCAGCAGAGGTTCACTGCCAGGGCAAGCCTGAGGGCAGCAGCATTACAGGAGAAGTTAAACTAGTTGATGAAACATCCCCCTTCTCATCTGTAGCTTCAAACTGTATCAGCTGCTCAACCCCCTTTTGTCACCTCATGGGACTTGGAGTGAACTTCCTCAGTGCCCAGGTTGAGTGACCCCAGAAGTCCTCAAAGCTCCCAGCAACACCTCTACAACAGGAGAAGACCAAGTGTGCTGCCAGGAGCTCCTGCAGAGACCAGGTGGGGGACCCACAGCTCCTTTCCTCCTTTCCAGCTTTGCCTCTGGGCTTGTTTTATTTGTTGGGTAAGAGGATTTGTCTCCTCCATGCTAAGCAGGGAAGCTACACAAGAGCTCAAATTACTCAAGTTTTAAATATCTGATCAGACTTTTTCTTCCAGCTGGATCCTTAGCTGTCTGTCAGACAAGCAGCAGATGCCTTTGCTAGCAAGGTACAGGGGAGAGATGGAAAGCACCCACATGAAATAAAAATAAACAAACAAAAATAAGCCTGCCAGGTGAGGAAAGGCTGAGAGAACTGGGGTTGTCCAGCCTGGAGAACAGACTCAGGGGAGACCTTATCACCATGTTCTAGTATTTAAAAGGTGGCTGCAAAGAAGACGGAGACTCCCTCACATGATAAAAATGAGGGCTAAGGGGTACAAGTCACTCCTGGGGAGATTCCAGTTAGAAACAAGAGGAACATTTTCCACAAGGACAATCAGAATTATCTCCCCAGGGAAGTGGTGGAGTCCCCAACACTGGGCTCCTTTAAGACTCAGCTGGACAGGGTGCTGGGCCATTCCATCTACATCACCCTCTTGCCAAGAAAGGTTGGACTAGATGATCCCTGAGGTATCCTATGACCCAAAACAGGCTCAGCTTACCCTCTCAGGTCCCTTCACCAGCAGCTTTTAATTTCCTTTTATTTATTTTTCATTAATATGACAGAGCCAGCATCCAGGAAATCTGCCAGTGAGGATTTAGGGGTCACATCAGTGATGCCACTAGGGCTAAGTGAGCACAACTGATAGAAATGGGAAGAGATGTGTAGGTAAACCTGCAAAAAATCATCAGAAGTTGGAGGTATGAAGGAGGAGAAAGCAGAAGTTATTGAAAGCATGAACCAGCTATTTCCTAAGCAGCCAGTTGTGGAAATAAATGGACCCACTTTGACTCTCAGACATTTATAATCACAGAGCAGAAAGAAAGTCTTGTTATTTTTGAAGTTTGTGGTCACTGAATCATACCCAACCTCATCCTTGTTCAACAGACCAGCCAGCTGGCTCCTTCCCTCAGCTGACCCCTCCCCAGCCCTGAGCTTTGGTCTGTGCATGCCCAGCTCTGTTCACAACAGCAACACCTGAGCAGCCCCAGCAAGGACAGAGCAGCCTCTCTGCTCACAGAGGACTTGGAGTGGCCCAGGAAAGCTCATAAAACAAGACAAAAATCACAAAGATTTTACTAATTAAATGGAGATCATCAAAAGTAATTCAAGTTTTTAAAGAAACGTTACAGTGTTTGTAAAGGGAAGCTGCTGCTGCTCCAATGGCTCCTGAGAGGACCATACAAACAGCAAGTTTGCAGCATCTAGAGTATGTTTGTCTACCAGATACTTAGTGATATATCTACATACACTTATTAAAAGTGAAAAATACACAAACTTTGGCATTCCAGACACCCACTGCAGCTTTAACACAAGCTGTTTCTAAGTCTATTTGTTTTCTCACATGCCTAGAGCACCCCCAATAAAGCCCAGAAGGCTCCAAGCAAAACTTTCTAGGGGGCAGTACCACTGCCACAGGCAGAGGTAGAAAATAAATAACCTCAGGTGCTTTGGGAACATTAATGGTACTGCAGACAGAGAGGCAGGCACTGGAAAATAAATACAGCTGAACACTAGGAAAGAGATCACTTTTGCTCCTTCAGGCTTACCACTGGAGAAGTAGATGGCAAATACAAGGCTGGAAAGGGCTCCCAGAGTTACCAGCACCCCTAAATGAGAAAATTATTCTCTTTCCTTTTAAATTCTTCAGCTCACTGTGCTAAAATTATCAAAAACCAAACATGAAGCTGTGGTGAAGCCCTGTACTGCTGCCATGGCCAGCACCTGGGCTGCCTGAGAACAGGGAGCTCAAGGCCAAGGCAAGTTAGTCAGCATGGAAAGGTTAGAACATAGAAAATGCAACAAGTTAAGTCTGCCTTGAGTTACAAAGCAAAGGGGCCTGTGGACCCACAGACCTTCTCTGAGCAGCCAGCCTTACAGCCACCACCATTCTGCTGTTCAACTGAGCAGCACATGAACTCTGGAGAGGGGCTGGCAGCTCCTGCAGAGCTGCCACCACACACACTAGCACCCATCATGCAGTCAGAGGAGCACAAACCTCAGCAAAAATACTCAAATTACCACATACCTGGTCAGGTTTGGCCTCCCACACTGGAATTAGCCCTAGCACAGATGCAGGCACCCAGTGAAACAACACACACACATACCTGGATGACTCACAACAGCAAAAACCAGCAGCTCCCAAAAAGCACTGCAGGCTGGGCTGAAGTAGAGCTCCTGGGGAGGGGTAAGACCACAGGTGAAATCACTTGGGGGCACTAAGGGGCTGAGAGGTGGTTGTGGGCCTGGGGGATCATATGGCCTTCACCTGGTGCTTCTCCTTTGCTGCCTGCAGTCTCCAGCCAGAAGGATCCCAAACCAAGAGGAGTTTGTTGCTGTTGAGAGTGGGGCATCAGGAGAAAGGCCAGCTCCCTGGAGCAGCCATGTGAGCCACTGGCCATGACCTGCCCTTGCCCAGTGGCTGCAGGAGGGCCTGTGTTTGCTGTGAGCTCTGATTTGGCACCACCTTAACTGGCCAGCTGCAGCCACATCACTCCAACTTGTTCTCTTAAGGATTAAAATTCAAGTCCCAAAGCCTAGCCTGGTATTTCTCTCTGTTCTGTTGTTTAGAAGTGACAAATTCTGTTTGCCAAGACTTTTCTGCTTCTTTTTAATCAAAGGTATCTTGATATCAATTTTAATCATATTTTTCTTGTTTCCATATACATTTTCCTAAGTATCTCCAGCTCAGCAAACATACTGCACCTGAGAACTGTTGAACTGCTCTAGATGGATGTTAAATCTGCCAAACTGCCTCGTGTCAAAGTAAGCAAATACAGTAAGTACCAAAAATGAAGACCAGCTTTTGAGCAGTGCTAGTAGTATGAGAACTTCTAAAGAGAAAACTCTGTGTGCCAATAGCCTTCCTACCTATCTGAGCATCCAACAGCATGCCAGGGCTTGACTCTTCCCAAATATTCACTTCTGCCTCTTCAGGGTTTTTACATCAGGTAATTCCATGGGACATTTCACCACCTTTTTAAAAGAAGGAAACATCCAGCCTTCCAGGTCTTGGAAAAGACTCCCACACAAACCTCAAAACCCAAAGGAGAGGCTGAGAAGAATCAGTTTTGCTCTTCTCTTTCATGCCTCTTGCTAGGGCAGCGTTTGGAGTTGGCAGCACACTCAGAAGCTCTCAGCAGAGGAGCCTCACTGAGTGTCACAGTGTTGTGGTGGTGTCACAAGCAACAGAAAGGCAAAGGGGAATAGGTGACCTTTCCTCAATTTCCTAACATGCTCCTGAGCTCTTTGGGTAAATCACTGAGTTGATGGACACCAGCAGCTTCTCCTTCAAAATCACCAGCACCTTAAAAAGTTAAAAGTTCTATCTGACTTTTAGCTTTCCTTATGGGGAGATTTTTGAAATAACGCTGTAAAATCCCAGCAAGGAATTACAAGAAGTAGCAGTTTGCATTATTAATATAAATGAATTTTAAAACTCCAGATTTAGTTTTAGCTTCTTTGCTTTTCCATTATTAACTTTCCTGAATATTGAGCAAGCCAGGAGGTGGCTGCACTGAAGCAGTGTGGCTGAGAGCAGGCTGAATTCCTCTGCAGAAGCCAGAAATGGCTTTTTTTTCTGGGTAAGAGAAGGTTAAAAAAGCCTTCATGTGGAAGCAGGAAGACTTTATGGCATTTACAGAATTAGCACAGCAGAGAAGTCTACAGTTCAGGATATTTTCAGGATGGACTACAGCAGAACTGCAGGGAAAAAGAAAAAGGGAAAAACAAAAGCATTAAAAATAAGTCTAGTTAAGCTAGATAAACAGTGGAAAACCAAAACACTTGGAAGATGTAAAACTCTCCACATTGCAATGGTTTAAACAAGAAACACTTAAAAAGAGATTTTATACTGGGTACTACAGCAAAATAGAGCAAACATTAATTACTGGCTATCCAAGAAGGGTACTATGAAAATGTTAATTAAAAAGGACTTTGGATTAACAGAACACAATTTGTAGGAGATGCCTGTGAAAAAGAGTAAGCCTTTGCTTTTGGGCTTATGGAAACTGTCATGGGGTGTTCTCTGGGAGCCACAATCAGACCATACTGCTCACTTCTGATCTGCTGGAGCTCCCTGGGGGGAAAGGTGATCCAAGGCTTCCAACACCAGAGAGCTTCTGAAGATCCCTGTGACCAGGAATAAGACCCTCTTAAGCTGAACGTGCAGCCCCAGGTGAGCCACAGGAGAGAGAACACTTTCTGGTCTGAGCATTTGGTCAGAGGCAGAGGTGTCATTTGCTTCACAAGGGGCTGACTCCAGCCCGACATTCAAGCCTGCCATTCTGCAGAGCAGGTTGCTCCCTCCAGCCCTGACAGGGCCATGGCAGGGTCATATTCAGGTACCACGAGGCTTTATTTAAAAACGAGTCCATTTGCAGAGAAGATATCATTTGAGAAGCTGCATCCTGCTGTATGCAATGTGTCAGAGACAAATGTACTGCAGAGAAGTTCAGGCACTGTGAACATGTAGCTCTAGTATGAGGGGAAACAGGGCAGAGGAAGAGAGCGTGTCTCCCAGGGGAAATGCAGCCTTGCTGATGAGTGAGATGATTAATAGCTAAAGGAGAGCAGATCAAAGGCTGCAAACTAAAATCAAAGTATTAACACAAGCTGCCCTGGCAGGTGCCAAGAGCCCAGAGAGTGGTACGTGGACCACAGCAGGCAGGAAGGAAAGCAGCAAGCTTGCTTTTGACCCATCTTTAAAATGGGAGAAAGGAACCTGAGCATCAGGCTGCCACACAGAGGGCTGCAGGAGAATCACAAGGTGCACAGTCCCACCGTGGTGTGTCACAGGCAGGGGAAATGAGGCTCCTGCCTTTGCCAGCCCAAACGAGGGCCCCAGCTTCACTAGCAAAAGGTGTTTCATGGCCCTGCCTCAGGATGAAGAACCTTTGAGCCTCAAGACCCTGGGACATGCGTGTGCAGAATCTTGTCTGAGAGCTGATCACCTCCTGAGGCAGGCTTTAGAGAGCTTCAAGACTTACCAGGGAAGGGAATTTTGATTTCAAAGCTGTCAACAGAACTTGCAGCAGAGGGCTTGAGGCACAATATCATTTAAACAGCAATGCTGACATGCACTGGACTGTTAGTGACAAATCTTGTCCTGGCTGGGCTGGGGTAGGGTCTATCTTCCCCTGGTTACTCACTGCCCTGCTGACCCCATGCCCGTGGGACCTCCTCCTTGTACCCTGTGTTATATGTTGTTATACCCATTGTTATTGCTACTGTTTGCTGCTCCTTCTGCATTGTATTAAATTCTCCTGATCTCAGCCCACAAGGGTTTGTATTTTTCTCCCTTTTCTCCCTCCTGTGTGGTGGGTGGGGGGTAAGCGAGTGGCCACGTGGTGCCCGGGGCTGAACCACCACAAATCTATACCAGAGATAAGAAAACACACATCTCCTGAATCCTGCTGGGGTAGAAGGCTTTGGAAATGTCACCAGATGCAACGACACAGGTTACAGTGAAATGTGGGTCCCAGCAAAGATGAAGCAGTGCCTCCAAAGGAGAAAAATATCACGTGTGAAACAGCAGAACTCGCCCAGGGCTTGGTACTGAAGTTCAACAGCACCTTTTGAGCCAGGTGCAGGTGCTCATTGGCCTTGGGTTTTGTACACAAGAGGCACAAAAGCTAGAGAATTGTCTTGCCAGGTAATGATCCCTGCTAAGCAACCCTGATTAATCCATCAAATTATGACAGCATTCTGAAAGGATGAGCAATGCTGAGAACGTCACGGTTCAAGGCTTCCCAGGCGAAAGAAATCATCTCTTGTCAGCTTTCTGCAGGCTCAGTCAGCTCCCCAGATACCACCCCACAGAGGCTGAAATCCCCCTTGGTTACCTGCAGCCCCTGTTGGCTGGGTCTAGAAGAGTGCCTGGGAAGTTTATGAATGAGGGGTGAGGTGCTGAGGGATGCCCTTGTGTGTGGTAGTGACCTTGAGGGGTGCACAGGGAAGGTGAGAAAAATATTCAAGCTGTTGGAGAAGCAGGAGGTGAAGCTGCAAGGTCTGAAATGTCATCTAAGTCACAAGAGTGTGATACAGGGACCAAAATCTCTGCTCAAGGCAACGTGGCACCTGGGATGTGCTTGCCATCCAACAAATCTTGGAGAAAAACAAAACTTTTTTATTTTTTTTTCCCCTGGCAAAACAATGGGACAAGTTCTTGAGTAAGATTTTGGAAGTCACAAAAGTATGATGTGAGTAAAGGCAGTATTTGATATTTAATATTTAATTTTCTGTCAAAAGGTTATGTAAGGTTCCTCCAAGACACTTTTTAGCAAAGCTACTAGTGATGCTAGAGGTATAAGGTAGAAGCTCCAGTGAGGTATTGCAATGATGTGAGATGCCTAAGTTGTTGCCTGGAAAAAAAACATGTTGGCTGAGGACAATATCTTAAAAAAAAAAGCTGTATTAAAAAATTGTAAAAAATCCTATAAAAAAAAAAGTGAAGGATCTGAAAAGTACAGAAGAGAAGGTGTAGGTGGTAAAAAATGGGATACCAAGGAAGGGAGTGAGGGTGTAAGCTCACACTCACTTGGAGGTTGGTTTGCTCATCACACATGAGCCTCACATGTTTTGTCAGTAGAGCCTGTACCTGCATCCAAGCACAAAACTAACTCTCCAAGTCATCTGCAGTGCCTCTAGGTAACCTCATCCCCTGAGCCTGGGTTGGAAGGTGCTTCACATCAATTAAAAACCAAAAAGATAAATACATTTTTGGCACAGCACACTAATGCACTTAGATTTCCTGAAGCCAAAGTGACAAGACAGACTGTGGTAGGCACTCTCTTTTAGGTGACCTGGGTTTGAAATTGGAAAGTTTCCTGAAAAGCATCCATAGTGCTCTGAAGGAGGCACAATTTACAAAGAAATTCGTCAGAAATTTGCTAAAAAACACCTCACCCCAGTGTCAGCTGCCCACCCAGGGAGAGCAGGCAACTCATCTGGCTATGCTGAGGGGTTTGCTGAGTTTTCCACAATTTTGTCCAACAGGAAGTATGACCACACTCGTGTTTGGAAGGAGTTGAAGGGATTCTTCTGCTGTGTTACATGTGGAAAAGCCTGAAGCATACCCAGTGACACTACATTTTGCTCACCTTTAAACTCTGAATCCACCTCTAGGGATCCTAAAGGTCATGCTGAGAAATAAAAACAGCAGAAGAAAGAAGCTTCTGAACCCACATCAAAATATTTGAAACATCTGAGGGGGAGGTGGAGAGCACAAGAGCTCACTGTGGAGCCCTCCTGTCAGCACTCCTTCAGAGAGGAGTAGATCTGGCAAATTAATATTACTGGGGTGATAACATTTCTGTCACACCAGCCAGGGAAGGGAAACAGCCCAGTAGTAAAAACACAGATGTGAAAAGATGTTAAGAGTCCTTCACTGCAGTACTTCACCTTCTTGTAATGTTTTCCCCACATCTCTACCTACTGGTGTCTTTTGAGCCGTGTCCTCGTGTCAGTTCACAGCGGGCTGTGAGGAGACACAGGGTGCAGAGCCAAGCAACGAGCTCACACAGAGGCTGGCAGGAGATGGATGCAGACTCCAAGGGCTGGTGCAGCAGGAGTGGGAGGTGCTGGCACCCTGAAGCTGGCTGAAGCACGAAAGCTTTGAACCAAAAAGCATCTTTATCTGCATTTCAGGAATGC
>NW_008588978.1:23747-28564 GCF_000691845.1 Merops nubicus
TATCGATCTGCCCGGCCTGGAAAGCGCCGAGTAGACTGATCAGGTATTCAGGCCAGCCACTGAAAGGCACGTGCCAAAGGGATAAGGCAGAATCCCAAACTGGTGATGCTTCAGAGGAGAGAGAACAGCAACAACCCCTCAACACTGAAAGGCCATCTGGAGAAGCTGCTCTGAGCCCACCAGCCCTCAGGCATCGCAGGGGACTTACACAGTGCTGACACCCAAGGCCTGCACCATGCTCAGAAACACCTTTTTTGCCCCCTTTCCTTCTTTCTTCTTCTTCCTTGGAACAGTAACAAGCATATGAAAAAAAAGTTTCCAGGTGTGGTGCACAGCCTAATGTCACCCACCTAACGTTTGCCAACCTGCCAGCCTGCACAGGCAGTGGGTCAGCAAACCATCATTCTCTACTCTCCACCAGCAGCCCCTTCCCTGGACTTGGGTGCAGCAGGAAGGTCTCCTGGGAGACGTGTTCCTTGTGAGTTATCACCAACAAACCACACGACCACCTCTGTCTTGAACCCCAATTCCTGCCTGACACCTTGCTGGCTAAAATACTTAGTGCTAGTTAGCACAGATGGGAACCCTCATCATATATTTGGGAAGGATGAGGAAAATCACAGATCGAGCTTCTTGTACAGGAGGATCTTTCACATTTGTTCATGTCTCACATCTGACCCTGCGTGGGGTAGAGTCCCATTTAGCAGTATCTGAAGACCTTAGGAATAATGCAGATGAGAGGGAGTTTCAGCAGCATGTCTGTGCATTAACTTTGCCTTCAGCTTTCCACCAAACAGTGCCCTAAATTCTGCTAAAGCGGCTCTAAGTAAGTGAAGAAGAAACTTCAGGTTTTTGCTCAAGCCCTGACTCTTCCAGCTGGCTGCAGTTCCGCCCGGCTGGCAGCAGCATTCCCCAGGCCCCCCCTGCAGCCTGAGCCCCTCCAGCACCCCTGCAAGCCTCAGCTCTTTGTTGAGTGCTGGAGAGTCTCCTCTCCACACAGACCTTGGCCAAAACCAACCTTTTTGGTTTTTACTTTAGGAACAAACTAGCCCCTTCCATTGATAAATATTGAACGCTTTTGACAGTCAGTAACAAAGGCATTTGAAATCTCATTGCAGCTTCAAGTGTTTTAGCAGATTGAAGGTGAGCTCAGTGTGTTCCTCCCAAGGTTTGCTGGCAGAGAATTAGCCAGAACATACATCATCTGTTTTACAGGCAGCATCATTCCTGATCTCTTCCGAGATAGCCGCACGGATCAGGAGGATTACGGTGGCATTAACTGCTGTGATTACATTCCCTACAGTTTAATAACAAGAGCAGTGAGACCGTAGGTGTATCAACAGAGTTTGGGATTTGTAAGCAAAGAAAGTTGGGGGTTATTAGCAGGATGTGAGAAAAGAAAAGGTCACACACTCAAATGTGCCTCTCAGGATACAGCTGACATTCTGCAGGGCATGAAAAGTGATTTCTCGATACAGCTTCATGAGTTTTCTGATAAGAAGCAACAGGGACTTTGTGAGGAAAGCTGTAGATGCATCTTGTCACAGCTGGAGCGCCATGGCTGTGAACTTCACCCAAAAAAATAAGACAACCACCTTTTGTAGCATCTGCCTTTTAAAGGTCTTAGCTACAGAGCAGCTGGGAGGGGACACAGGCAGGACAGGGAAAGGATATCCCAGCCCTGTGACATCACACTCAGCATATGAAGCTGGGGAAAGAAGGGGGGGAACACATATTGGGAGTGATGGTATTTGTCTTCCCAACTCTCTGTTACACATGGTGGAGCCTGGCACTCCTGGAGATGGCTCAACACCCTCCTGCCCATGGGAGGTGGGGAAGGAGTTCCCTGGTTTGCTTTGTATGTGTGCATGGCTTCTGCTTTATCTAAACTGTTTTTATCTCAGCCCACAAGTTTTCTCACTGTTACCCTCCTGATTCTTTCCCCCATGGAGTGAGTGAGCAGCTGGGGTTAAACCACAGCATAACTGCACTGGCTCCTGCATTTTTTTAAATCAATAAGAATAAACTTGCTTTCAGTGGAAATAAAAAGCTAAAAAATGGGCTCTCAGGAAAATGGTGGCTGTTCACTGCACTGTTAGTCCTTAGAATCATAGACTCATTAAGGCTGGAAACGACCTCTAAGATCATCAAGTCCAACCACCAACCCAACACTACCATGGTCACTAAACCATGGCCTGAAGTACCACCCCACGTGTTTTTTGAACATCTTCTGTCTAAAGTTTTCCCCAAGAAAGGATCCTGCCCTCTCCATGGAAAGTTTTTGGTTGGTCCTTCATGGAAGAAAGCAAAGGAACATTACAGCTAAAATTACAAGCTACCAATGAGATTAAAGATCCTTTTCCCAGGCACATTTACTGAATATAATACCAGAGACGTTTACAATTCTATTGTTCCAGCTTTCTGTGCTTGTTAAAGTGCAGAAGACAATCTGTAGTTGCTTATTTTGTATCTAAGCAACTGTCAGACTCTGTATCTACTAATAAGAAAGGGTATAATTATACGCTGCTACTTTAATTAGCAGCAGATGCCTATGTTTATGAAATAAAATGTAAGATTTTGCTGAAGTGCAGAGCCTTGCCTGTGTGCAAATTGCTTTTTTCAGAAGACTTTGGCTGTGGCAGCTCACTTGGGGCACTTAAACTCCTGTGTGTAAATGGTGGGCTCAGAGCTCACCTGTCCTGCCACCCATTCAGGAGAGCTACAGGGCAAGGATAGATCTGTGTCTAAGGTGCCTTTGTGACCCTCCCAGCACTGGCACAAAGCTGGTGCTTGTCCCACATTCAGACTGAAAATCACCAGTGTAGAGCCTGCTGTGGGCTGCTGATTTCAGCACCCCAAGGGCTGCTTTTTGTGGGACACTGTTGCAGAGCAACCATCTCTGGGGAAGAATCCTTAACGTGGGTTTCTGATCTCATCGAGGTGCTTCAGCAGCACACAGTGATGCAATGCAGCATTTTTCTTCGGCAGGAATAACAACAGGGGCTACTGCTGAGGGTCCTTCTGTGTGTTAGAAGAGGAAAAGAGTACCAACAAAACAAAATCAAATCCACAGTCCTTCAGAAACCCGTGAAGCTGTACGCAGAGAGAATATAGATGAGAATAACCTTGTCCAGGATAGAAAATACTTGTTAGAGGAGTCTCTAATTTCCATTATTCAGTACTTTTAGCCTTGTTTCCATGGAAACAGCACTTGTGCAATGATGCTGTCCTGCAAGGGAGTGAGTAGATGTACACGTGTGTGCACCCCTGTGTGTTCTTCTCCTGGCCTCCAGCAACTTGGAACAAATTTGCCGGCAAAGCTGAGGTTCCGAGGATAATCAAACAGTGCTGTGAACACACCAAGGTAAGGGAGAAGTGATCTTCTAAGTTCTCCAGCCAAAGAAATCTCACTAGGCAGTAGAGAAGCTGCATGAGAGGAGAAAAAGGCCACCCCTTCAACTGCTGCTTCTCCAGGAGGTGCTTCAGTAGGAAGGCTCACACTCACCTGGATATCAAACACCATGACACAGGGCACAGATGCATGGAAAATCTGCTCTTGGGTTTGGAAGTTGAGGCTCCTGTTTAGCAACTGTCAAAAAGCAAGACACTCTGTCTGGAGGTCTGGGATGCCAACAAAATCACTAGCATATGTCTTGCCTGTTTGTCTGTTTTATGGAGTACCTTGCCCTGCCACCTTCAGAAAAAGAAAATGAAGCAGTCAGCCAAGCTTGGCCCATCTCGTCTTTCCTTCAAAATGAGCTACCATGCTGCCTCTCACAGCAACAAAAAAGGATGGGTCAGAACATCAAGCTAAATTAGGGAGAAATGCTGAGCATCCATCAATACATTCCTCATTGCAAGAAGAGAAGAAATCCTTTAGCATACCTTTATATCCATAGTTTTAATGCCCTTCTCCCACCACTAGTAATGAATTTACAACAAAGTTACACCAGTCCACGCCTTACTAGGCTGCGCATGCAAATGTATAACCCAGACCTTTGCCTCCTTCTCCTAAACCTTCTAACCTCTCATCCACCCCCTGCAAGAGCTGCCAGCCCCTCCTCTGTGTGCTTTGAGAAATCATCCAGGGTCAGCTGCATAAAAACCACTGTGACCTGCATAAAACCATTGTGACCTGTATTAATCAAGACTCTAGAAGATGAAAATACTGTTTACACCTATGCTCATTTTCTAAGGGACCTCAGTGACTCTTGAGCAAAATTTCAAGATTAGCTTTTTTCCAACAGGGGCTTTGTACCTCCTGCTGTGCATACAGACAGTTCTACTCACCTGTGTGCAGGTAACATACAGTAACAGGTAAAATTTACTGAGTGTGCTCCAATTAACAACATGCTTTCTGGGCCATGCAATACACATGTTACAGCAGCTGCATGAGGAACAGACCTCACCACCCCACCCCAGAAACAGTGAGTGCAGCTCCAGGGATGAGTACACCAAGGCAGGGGAAACTTCTGCTTATATTACCCTGAGTTTCCAGCTCTCCTCTTCACGGTGGATGAAAGACCACGTGGAAGAGCCATCAAGAAACCATACGAGGTAAAAAACTCTACACAGGTACATTCACCCGGGGCACACGTGCCCCCTCTGCTGTAACGAGCCTGTTACAGCCTGTGTAAAATTCAAGATCCTATTGCCAGCTCTACCTCACAGCAGAAACAAGTAGGTCTCCAAGAGCACAGTCACCTTTGGGACATTTTGATTTTGCTACCCCAACAACATAAGCAATTATCCAAAGTGATGGCCCTTGTCCAGAGGGAAAGAGGGACAGAAGACTCCTATGACTGCTGTGACCTTTT
>NW_008588978.1:28574-39613 GCF_000691845.1 Merops nubicus
TTCAGAGATTAGGAGAAATATTTTACACTAGCAAGATTAACTTTTAACATAGGTCATTGTGATCAGTATTTCACACAACCTCCTGCTCCTCTGCCCCTTAATTAAAAATAATGGGCATGAAGTGTTGTTTCACAGAAAATTGGGGCAGGGCATGCCCCACTGACACCACCCTGGTGACAGACCACATGCTTAGCATAGACAAAGTTGGGGAAAAACAACTCTGGAAGAGAGTTTTCTGGATTTAGAGACTTACTCTAATACGTCCAAAACAATCACTTCAGCAGCACGGCAAAACTTTTCCTTCCAGCCGCCTGCATCGTTTCATCTTGACCCTTAACAACGCGGTTCAAAATTTTCCACACCAACTCGACGATGCCGTCGAGATGCAGGGATCGAACAGCGGCGTTGGGTTTGGGGTTATGTCTTTCCATAGAATGCCACCTAGTGTTTGGAAACCGCCAGACACCCGCGCTTAATTAGTTCTTTACCTTCGGGGATTGCAAGGGCACTGCAAAGTTTCTTTTTACTTCAAAAGCCACAAGAAGAAGCGTTTCAGCGTAGCCATGTGAGAACTCTGGAAAGAAGCAACACATAAGGCAGTTTTTTTGGCTGGATCTACATCTGTTTCTGTGCTGCATCACATACTTCTTTCCTGCTTATGAAAATTAATACTTGCTGGAAACCTCTGACTAATAAAAAATTTACTAACAGAATGTGAAATGCTGCTTCACTAATGAAATATAACTAGTGGCAGCAAGAGGCTGAGAAGAAAGTCATCTTTCTTACTTCAATAAGAAACTCCAGTTGCCTTGAGGTACTCCTCTCTACCACCAGTCCTTGGGCTCTGGCACCTTGACCTGCTGGCTCTCCTTTCCTTACAGGCTGTGGGGTTCACATCACCCCATTTTGCCTCCAGTACTGAAGACTGGCTTGTAAGCATGCCTGTCAATTGCTCACACTGGTCACCCCATGGATGACCCAACTTCTTCCTAAGGTCTGACTGCCCTTTTCAGCCAGTCATTTCACTGTGCCAACAGCATCAAGTCCATCTGGATTGGCTGCATCTTCCCTTTCAAAGGCCCTCTCTGCCTATCACCAATCCCTAGCTTTCACCCTATTCTCTAGATCTTCACTGGAAATCACCTTTACAATTAACACCTTTCCTTTCATTAGTTCTCCCCTCACCTAAGGCCGAGGAGAAAATAGTTTCCTTCACCCTTAAATTCCTTCACTGGAAGTCACCTTCACAATTAACACCTTTCATTAGTTCTCCCCTCACCTAAGGCCGAGGAGAAAATAGTTTCCTTCACCCTTAAATTCCTTTCCTGTTCTCTCTCCCCGTACAGCTGTAGTTGAGCCTGTACAGCTAATGTTCTTTCACCCTTCCCTTTACTACCACTGCTCTTTCTTCTGTTTCACTTAATTCTTAAGTCCTTTCAACCTTAATTCCATCTTCCTTGCACCACCTGAAATGTTACAACTTGTGATCTCACACTGTTAAAGTCCTAGGGCCTTTCTTCCATGCTTCCTCCTCATCCTAAATGCGTTTGATAAGCTCCGTTCTTCCACCATCAGCTGTCACTCAGCTTTCCCTCCATTTTCTCCTCTGACCACTTTGACACCTTCCCTCTCCAAGTGTTTTTCATCCCCTTGGTGCAACATCTGCTGTTCGTGTTGGAGTTGCCTCACAGTGACAGGGCTGTTACTGCTGACACTTTTCTTCTGCTAGCAACACTTGCTCCTTTTTTCTACTCCCACTCTCAGAATGGGTCACAATAAGACCCTCCATCCATTCTGCTCCAACATCATCTCATCACAGCAAGGGTTAAGGCCTGACAAGGTAACTTTGCACTGCACTGGATATTGAGCCACTCACCCTGCCAGATGAGGGACACGATTTTAAACCATATGTGGTAGACCCAAGAAGAGACTGTCCAGGAAAACAGTCTGAAAGGGAAAACACCCCAAAGCTACATAACACAGAGCAAAAAAGCAGTTTAGGATGACTGAACTCTCATCTATCACCTCACCTTCACAGAAGTCCAGTTTGCAGCTGGTCAGGATGGTGGACGTGGGCAGCAGATGGAGTTGTCCCTGTGTTCGGCCAATTCTACAGCTCAGGCTCCAGGTCATCAACCAAATGTTCATGATATCTACACGCACTTAAAATTGGCAATGCTTAATTAAAAGCGATTTGCCTGTCCTTCATCTGACATGGGATGACCTTGAAAGGCCCCTTACAGCCCCCGTTATTCTGTGATTCTATGAATTCCAAAATAAAACCTTATTGCAAACAGTCATACCAAAGATCCGTTGTGGAGCGTTTCTCAGATGATTCCAGCCTTCCCCCTGCTGCAGGCTCCGCAAACAGCACCGTGTCGCTGCCATTTGTTCCCTGAGGGCAGGCTGGCCCTGCCTCACAGGAACATGCAGCTTTAAACCCACAACGAAGATGTCCACAAGGTTGGCTGAGACTAGAAAACACTTTGTAGGAAAGGCGAAGCTGAGAAACAGATTTTAACAACCTTCGGGTGCGTTTCCACACAGGGGGAACCCGCCACCAGCCCCAGGGCCCTGCCGCTGCCAGCAGCCCGCCTGAGGCAGGGCTCGCGCCGCCATTTTGAGTGCTGAGGCAGAGTTCCCAGGCAGCCATTTGGATTCCTGCGGCAGAGTTCCCGCCTTTGGCACACACCCGAGCTTGGGCTGAAATAAACCCTACCCGAGGCCTGACACCACTTGAGGTCTAACATCATTTTAGGTCACTGGGCTGAGGCTGCTCGACTTGAAAAGTGGAGTGGATTGAAGGTGAAAGACCTGAAGGAACTAGGAGCAGTCATCTGTGATGAAGACTCGGCAGCCATTTCACCACAGGAGTCTCGCCTCTCCTCTTTCATCCTTGATGGTACAGTTTTTTCTTTATAACTTAATTGGTGGCCAGCTCCTCCCAAGGATTTATAAACACTACTCCATTTTATTTTTTTAAAAACAGTAAAAAAATAAAACTGACAGTTGTTACCATCAGGGACAATTGCACTCAATTAGGGGAATTAGGTGCAAGACTAAAGGCACCATTCAGGAGGAACACTAACTGAAAGCTTGCCAGTAAAAATTGCTAGAAACTCCAAATTAATTTGAGTAGAAAACAAATCTCAACCTGAGTATAGTTTTTGGCTATTTGCTAGAGCATAAAAGCCTAAGGGAAAGTAATTAGAACAACTGGGAAAAAAAAGTCAAAATTATTTTAAATTTAGCAGTATTTAACCATGATGACAAACAGGATGTCAGCTTCTTAAGAAATAATAAACACTGACCATTCTAAATGTAACTTTCAAATGTCAAAATAAATCCAAAAAGCTAGCAGGTGGGCTCATCAAAAGTGACAACAAAAAGTCCCCAAACCTTTCCATAAACAATACAAAAAAGCAATTTTGAGTGTTGCTCTGCTGTAATAGCTCATCTTTCCAGAAGCAGAAATTTGAAAGTAGTTTCTTTGAAACTAGACAGAGACATCTTGCAGATTCAGTGGCTTCACCCAGTACTACACAACCAAAATTTAAAACACACAGGTGCTCAGCTTAGTCTGTTTTAATGTTCTGCAGGATAAGTATGTGTCAGAAAACAGTTTCCAAGTCACTTCAGAATCAAACGTATTTTAGCTGACACATGAAGTTGTTACTAACAAAAAGAAAAAGTTCACTTTCCAAAGAGTTTTCTTGCCATTGTTAGCTATTTGGCAATAGGTGATCTTTCTGAACATCAAGGTCCAAATACAGCCTCCCAAGGTACTTCAAAATAGCAAAGAAGTTTAGATTAGATCACACAGATGAACCTTGGAAGAATCAAAATTGGTCCTGCATCCTGTTCTTGATAGTAAAAGATCCATCATTAGCTGGCAAAGTCTAATCAGTGGTCAGTAAAAATGACACTGTTCAATGCAGTAGTTGATATACTGAGTGCCTTCACTACAGCTCAAACTTACTTCAGATCCCATAACTTATGCCCATCCTTCTCAATATAATATTGTCTGAAGCCAAAGAACTGAAAAGCCATGAAATCAGGTTTTCTAACTGATTTTTTTAATAAACTATAGAAGAACAAGATAACATTTCAACCGAAGTCATGACAGTTGCATGCTTAAAAGCAGATACATACATGTCTCTGCATTCTTCTGTTCTCTTTAGAAAAAAAAAAAAATTGGTCATGTGAAAGCTGAACATAATGCATAGATTCTACACATAGTCAAATAATAGCTGACTAAAGCAAGCAGTAACATAATAGGGAAAAAAAAGTTTTAACAGTGATTCCAGATGCATGAAAGCCTAAAAAGGAAATTTCAGTTCTAGTAATCTTATGCAGAACCAAGTTACATTTTTATACAGCATTAAAGTTTTATTAATCGAGGCACTAGAAACAAACTTAGACATTAGCTCAAATGCAAGCTCAAAAAAAAAAAAATCTACAAAATGGAGGGTACTAGAAATGTAGAACTTAAAAGGTTGCATTAGACTTGCACTTGCTCACACTGACACAGTGAAGTTAGTGGAAAACTCCTGCTTTTCCAGTTAGAGTAAAATCAGGTTCTGATTGTTGGTTCCAAACAGTTCCTAGCTGCTTCTCATTGTCCTCACTTGCCTCTTATGTATTCTCATCAGGGGAAAAAAAAAAAAATGGAGGGGTTCCTGTGCCACCTCATTTAGCAATGTTATGAAGAAATGCCAAGCACCTGCCCTTGTGCATGGTTCTAAGGTGCCACATTCCCTGACCTCATCTTCACAAAGTGATTGGAGTGATGGCATAGCAAGAACAACTGGAAACACAAAGAGCTCGAATGGACACCCAGGCATACTTTATGAGGAAGAGCATTAAAGATCCAGTGAGGTTTCCACCCAGCTGCTACAATAACTGGCACCCTCTAAACCCCTACATTAAAATATACCTCAATATTTTAATCAGGCACTTAAGTAGAAAACAAAGCAGTAATACTTAACACAGGTATTGTGATAGCTATTCTGTAAGACCAAAACATCCTGGGTGAAGCACTCGAGGAAATTAACTGTCCTACAGAACCAACTCACACCACAGGCTAAAGGAATGGAGAGTCCCTCACTACACAAGCATGCTTAAAAAAAACAACCTGAAACATGGTTAGTATTTGGTAGAAGCCATTAACCACAAACTTATATTCTTCACTCTAAAGCAAAATGTAGTGCAAGGTTATTAATCCCTTGAGAAGATGGATCCAAAAGTAAACATTGAACCTGATTTACAAGAGAATATTTTCTTTTCCTCCACAAAAAAAAGTTTCTCCACTGATAACAAGCTCCCTGAGGGAATTATTTTTTTCCAAGGGAAAACAGCCATCATGTAACAACATCATCTGACAAACTCCAGCAATCAGTAGCTGCCCTATTTTGAGCCACATCTCTGCTCAACATTACTTTGGAAAATGTGGGTTAGACCAGTCACTGGTCCTGCAAGAAGGATCCTGAACTCCCTTCTTTTAAGTAGTGTTCTGGAGATGTAATGACAGCAATGAACATATTTTAGTCCAATACACTTGAAAGTTATAGGAAAATTCTACCTACAAGTCATCATCTACCAACATTTAAATTGTTAATTACAGATTCTGTCACAAAAATACAGAATTGAGGAAAAGAGGTGGAAATTCAGGGGTAAGGCTACAGAGTTGAGACATCATCTTTATGCTAAGCAAATCAAGGGGCAAATGAAAGACACTACAGACACACAAAACACATCTTTATGTTAATGAGAATGCCAAGTGTTTAAACCGTTCTTAAGTAATTTATTTCTTTTACTGATGATTTACAAGGCCTTGATTATTAGATAAAATAGCATATTTTAACTCAACTCAAAAAAAATACAAACCCATCAAGAGTATAGAAGGAAAAGCTATATGGTTCTGTAGAATATATCACACCCAGTGCACGCACTGCTTCGTTTTTCTCATCCCAACCCATTCGTTACTTAAAGGATTTTTGCAAAGAACTATTTTGGTCTAGCCAACATGGAGTGAGCAGATTCAGACCACTGAATCAGCCTCTAATTCTGGCATTAGTCTACAGGCTAAGCCACTGCAGCAGAACTCTCCAAGTGTTTAGTGTAATCAAAAACTGATCTAGACGTGGAGCAGTTAACAATAAACAGGAGTTACAGGCTGCCTACAGTTCAGTATGGTACATTAACTGAAGCTAAAAGTTTTAGTATGCTTATTGCCAATTTCTCCCAGATTTTCACAAGCAGAGCTTCTTTGCAGATGCATTATTGCTGAGGGTAGTAAGGCTGTTGAGGAAGAGGGTACCCAGGTTGTTGAGGCGGTGGGTAGGGCGCTTGTCCAGGGTTTGGGTACACAGGGGAGGGTGCATATGGCAGGTTATACTGACCATACATGTAGGGGTGATAGCCCATGGGCATTGGCATCTGGCAATACCTGTGTGGAGGACAAAAAAAAAAAAAGCATATTTCACTCACAAAACTCTGATAATGTTAATTTTCAAATAATAACAGATACAAAAAGGCAGGTAACCACCACAGATGTTTTCCTTTCATCTGCTTTGTTGTGCAGCTCAAAGCATGGTAACTTTCAAGACTCAAACATTAAAATTCTAATGCATGGAACAAATGCAGACAGAAGGTGGAGTAAAGGCAACTTGCTGGAACTAGAACTTACCTAAATTGATTCTTACTTTTAGTATTATTGTACATATTTTAACATTTGCTAGTGAAGGAGGAAGCAGCTGCCTCTAATACCTCATGATTACTCCACAGAGATGGAAGAAAGCATAAGAAGAAAGCACACTACTCAACTGGATTTTTTTTCCTGTTTTTTCATCATCTTCAGCAAGACACAAAAAATGAGATATGCCAACATTTTTGAGATAAACACCAGGAACTGATTATGCAAGGGCTGGCAACAGTCCACAAATCACAGTTAAGGATCTGCAATCCTGTCTCACTTCTCCTTTCACAGAGCCAAGCTACAAAACTTAATGAAGCCTCCCACAAATGATACCAAAAGGAACTATATGATTAAAACAAATCATCTTGCCTCAAACACTAAGCACATCTTAAACTCTAACAATAATGGATGTTTCAAGTGTCACATGCAACAAACAAGTGGTTTAAAATAAGAGGGTAACAAAGAGCTGCTGAAGTAGCCCCCCAGCTCACCCTGGGTATCCCGGGTACGTTGGGTAAGGAGGTCCCTGTGCCTGGGAAGGTGCAGTGCCTGCTGCAGGGGCACTGGCTGCTGGGGGAGCAGCAGGAGTAGCAGCAGGAGCAGCAGCAGGAGCTGCAGCTGCTCCAGAGGGTGCTGATCCAGAAGAGGGACTGCTTGCTGCAGAAATCACTGGTGGTGGTGGTCGTGCTGGTGGCTGTGGTTTAGTCCCCTAAAAAGAGAAAAGGAATTAAGCTGGAGCTTCCTTCTGGAAGTCTTGGAATCAAAAGCTGTGGTTGTATGGCTATTTCAGTTTTATTTTAAACAGACATTCTATACTTGGTCTATACAGCTAGCAATGCAAAACATCTAAAAAGCAATAAGCTTTTCATTTCAGATCTAAAAACTATCAACACCAGCAGTACATGACAGAGCTCTCCGCAGAGCCTTTAGACTTGACTATTTCACCTCAACACATCCCCAAATACACCAACATATTCCAGAGTGATACACAGAAAGTACAGATGAGTTGGGACCTTCTATTTCCAAGCCACGAGTGGCCTGGGGAATATTTACCACCATGGTTCTGGGGGCTGGCGTGGGGGTCGGCGACGCAGCCGGCTTGGTGCCTCCGGCTGCCGTGGTCTGGTAGGTGGGCAGAGGAATGGAGGGAGCGCTGGGCTCCCGAGCAATGCTCTGCTGCAAATCTCTGTGGAAAACAAGCACACGTGCAGCTTAGCTTAACTACTGACTGCTACACGTTTCAGCAAGCTAAGCTAGAGGCCTGACAGTAAATTTAGTATTTGAAGCGCCATCACTGAGCTAGCTCAGGTGATATTTGGACTCCATCACTTCCACAGAAACAATCCTGCAGACAACCCTCTGACTAACTCTTCCATTTCTTTTCTAATAATTTCTTTATGTTCCAACTCAAAACTGGGCCATAGATTCCCAAACTAGCCAAAGGCATTAGGATCAGAAGTTATAGCACTAGAATATTTAGCTACTTGGAAGCTTTCCTGAAAACCTAAGGAAACCTCCAGGCTATGGAAAAGGATAAAAGGAAACTGCAGGAGTTTTGACATGTAAAGGGATGTTCAAACACATGAGAAAAGCAATGTTATATTGCTTGCTGATGGCTCTAAATTAAATATTGCATGCAAAGAGCATACTTCTAACAGCACTGTTGAAAAAACGTCTGCTAGCTAGTCTGTGGTATTGTTTACTTCTGGGTAAGCACAGCTATCATAAAAATCCTGGAAAAATCCAAATGGCTCAGCACATGAGCTTTCAGGTTTGCTATTCTGTTACCTCTGGTGTTGGAATTACTCTCAGTAAAATACAAGGAGGCTTTGGTGTCATTTTTTTTCCTACTAGCTGCCATTGAAGTGCATAATTTTACAGTCAGCTTGCCATGAAAACTCTGCGAAAATGGTTCTAAGTTACATTTCAGAGGAATCTAAGATTCAATATTTGAGATAGGGCAGATTTTTCAGAGAGACTTCAAGAAGCACTTAGAATTTCAGACAGTTTTGTGTAACAATGATAGGTGAGCAGTAACAGCTAGAACTTGATACCACCTGGCCATCTGGAACAGAGGATGGGGAGAATGACAGAAGATACATGGTCTAACTAGCAAACAAACAAACTAGAGGTCCTATTATACAGAACACAAATGCTTAAGTATTTATCTAATTCATCAAACCAAAATGACAGCAGGAGTGAACTGCAGAAATGGAAAGTTTGACAGAAGGTACATGGTCTAACTAGCAAACAAACTAGAGGTCCTATTATACAGAACACAAATGCTTAAGTATTTATCTAATTCATCAAACCAAAATGACAGCAGGAGTGAACTGCAGAAATGGAAAGTTCCTCAACGGAAAGAATAAAATGGATTTATTAATAAACACATGCCAAAAAGAACTGAGAAGCAAATCATGGGAAGATTAAATGGATCCATGCTGAACTGTATATAGAAGCAGCAGAGCAGACTTCCATTTATTTCTCCTACCACTTGCCCATTTTTTCAGGGCAGCAGAGAGCAGGGTTAGCATTAAGGCTAAGAGGTGACAGCCTTAACACACTATTCTCCCTTTCTCATTTAATCAAGTACCCCAATGAACATGTCCCCAAAGATTAATTTTTAAGAAATACTTAGTTGTTCCCACAATGTTCCAACAGAAGACTGAACTCTTACTTGAGCAGCTCATCTCTTTCCGTCTTGCGAGCAAAGACAAGGTCACTGCACTTGTTCTGGAACCTCAGCAGGATTTCTGTCAGCTCATTGTAAAACTAGTGAAGAAAAAAAAAAAAAGCAAACTACTTGCTAAATGGGTCCTTCCAGACTCCACGCCAGCATAATTCTACATATTGATCCAGTCATAGGTGGTGTGTTGCTACAGTGCCTAGAACCTGCCATTCCAGTCAAGTTTCCTAGAGCATTTCATTCTGCTTTTCAAAACCAGGTATTAGTCAGCTGCTGGCCATCCCTGGAACATGATCCAGCTTGTGGGGTTTTTTTATACACACGTGTGCATGTACAATTAAAAATGGTTCCATCTAGTAAACATTAAAATCAGAACAAAACTAGATCACTTCTGCTGATTAACTGTTTTTTAAAGGATAATTTTTTCTTTTATTTTACTGCCTTCAGTCAACCCCCAGTATTTTGTTTGTGTCAACATTTCAGAGTTTTCTGTTCTCCTCTAGTGAGCTACTAGTAAACCTAAAAATACTTAATATTGAAGCAGTCAGACACCTTCCAGGAGCACAGATGAAAAAAATGGAGCTAGATAAAGCCCTCTTCATCTCTGCTCACATAATCAGTAGCAGTATATAGAATACAAATTTGATAAGATGGTTAAGTAGCATGGGAGAACAGATCAAAGAATTCATATAAATTGCCTCATCTGTGTATTCAGCAACAGTTACTCAGCTGTAATTAACTTCTCCTATTTTAATACAAAGCAATGCTCAGAAAAGCTTCCTGTTCAAAGAATGAAGCATTCCAGATGTCAAAGCAATCAAAATTTGAGCAACTCACTGTCCTCACTTCACAGTAAAATCCTCCAAAATACCTCCACCTAGCACATCTGCAAAGATGATATTTGATCCATGTCTCATTCTGTAAATAAAAATACAAGTTCTTCCAGCCCCTTAAGCATTACTATACCCTTGTCCCTTCTTTTAAATTTGCTACAAGTTCCACGAAGTTGTCATTTGCTACAGCTAAGTTCTTCAAAACTTCTTCTCTTAAGTTGGATTCATTGTTTGATTGTTTCATCTTGGAGAAATCCTGATGTGCATTCTGAAAAGGAAGGAAAAAAGCAGTGAAATTAAGGCAAGCTAGTTCTGTGTAAGATTCTGTACTGTTTTGGGGTTTTTCTTCCTTACTCATTGCTTTTATCTGCTTTTACCCAAACCTGCCTTTCCTCACCTTCCATCCACACACTGTACTTCCCACCACTTGTTGGCCAAGGGCAGTGGTTGTTTCAGAACTATCCATACATGAGCTCCCAGGCAGCAGGTATCAGCCACTGATCTGTTCCATTGTGGGCTGCCTTGAGCTAATTCTCGAGCTCATACTGCAGACTCTTTCAGGGCTACACTATTTCAGCTCTCCCCTGGACTACCCTCCACTGAGAGGCATAAAAATCATACTCAAAGTTTGTAGTTTTGAGGAGAAACTATCTCAAATATGGTTTGACATGGGCAAGCTATTAAAAGGACAAGGAAGGGGAAAACAAAAGGATCAACTACCTATCATTTCTTTTGGGAGAATAATCAAACTTAACAAGACTACTTCAGCTGCCAGAATCAGCCTATCTCAAATTCCAGAACATTCCAATATCCATCAAGACTT